>NW_020291623.1:32959-60214 GCF_003184755.1 Aspergillus piperis CBS 112811 | reverse complement strand
TTCTCACCCTCTCTCCCCCCTCCCTCTCTCACCTTCACATCTCGTATTCCTCATCCTCCTAATTCCTGTTCCCCAATAAATATAGCTACTAGCCTACCAGGCTCCAGTTGTATACCTACACCTTACTACACCTCCGCCACACCATAAACAAACAGAAACCCACCCACACCACACCACCACCACCACCACCACCATGTTCTGGTTTTCTTCCCACCAACAACAGCAGCAACAGCAACAACAACCTCCTCTCCTCCCAACCCTCCCCACCTCGAAATCCAAAATCCGTAGAACCCTCAAAGCCCCCGGCCGCCCCATCGCCATTCGCAAAGACCACATTACCGACACCAAGACCCTCCTAATTGTGCGTCCACAAGGCGATGCCCAATCCGCCGTGGCATACAAAATCCAAGATGCCGACGGCATGACGCTCTACACCGCTACAGGGCGCAAGTTCAGCAACCGACCTTGTCGCGAGTTCCGCGATGCGTCGGGCCTCCCACTCTTCGAACTACACCGCAAGACTTCTTTCAAGAACAACTGGTCCGTCACCTTACCCGGCAGTAACCCAACCAGCCCGATAGCCAAAGGTGCTGTCCAGCGCTCATCCTTCAGTGCCGCCGGCTGGGGGAACTGCAATTTCACCATCACGTTCGACAATGTAGCTGCGGCGGATGGGAAGCAGCCTGAGGAGCGTACCCTGACATTGGAAGTGCAACGGCATGGAAATGTGCTGGCGCTGTTTGATATCGTGGATGGGGATCGCAAGATTGCCGAGGTGAAGGAGAGTATTCGCCATAATGAGAAATTGGCGCTTATGCCTGCGTCTCGCCTTGGGTATCGCCCTGTACTGGATGTGATTGTTACTCCCGGCGTGGATATGGCTTTGGTGAGTTCCTCTCTTGTTCTTTCCATAGAGTATATATACTGCATAATACCACGTACAGTATCTATACAGTCTACAGGATTATGTTCTAACTAACTGGGAACTTTCTAGATTGCAACGATTGCGGTCATTGCATCGGACACAGTGTTTGCTTCGAACTATTAATTGCGCGCATGTTTTTTCTTGGACTTTGGATATGTCGGAACGCCATTATGGTTACCATGAGATTATGAAACTGATGACTCTCTTTCTGTCTACTCTTCTTTTTTCTCCATTCGATTTTTCTCTTCTTTCTTTTTCTTTTATTGCTCTTGTTTTTCCTCATTCTATTGTGGTCTTTTTCATCGGTTGTGGGTACTTAGGTGGCTCGCTGGGCTGCATTGAACCGCGGTTGACGGATTCCAGGCATTTGGATGGCTTCCGGAGCTTCCCCAATGCTACCTTACTCTACCACTTCGTCAGTGGATCCATCCATGGGTTTACTGTGGTTCTACTTGCTTGGCTAATTCAATCCTGTCCGGAGAGGTCACGCGGGACGAGTCCTTCCAGCCTCGGGAGTCTTCGGGTCTTGTTTTGTTTACTTTTGTTTCTTTTTCTTATCTTTTCTTTTTTCTAAACTTGGAGTCGAGCTAAAAAATGTATATAGCTGCGATCGGTGAAAGTTATTGTCAAATCTAATGAGGGGTATTCTTAACAAGGGAGAAAAAAGAAGCAAATAATCAAAGATCATCATCCGTAGATCGTGTACCTTCACCGCAAGTGCAGCATCTTCAGAATATCATGGCGGCTGAAGAATGAGCGATTCCATTTACCGAAGGTATCTAGAAACACGTTAGTCCATCCCCGGGCGAGTAGGAATAACAGCAAGAAACACCTACACATCGGAATGCTCAAGGCACAGACTCCCATCTGAATGCTAGAGATGGCCAGGAAAGCCGGCCTGATGCCATTCAGCAGCAGCCAGTCATAAGCATAGAACGTCAACACAAAGCTGAACATGTTCTTGAACACCAGCATGCATGTAAAAGACTCGATGGCAATCTCGCCTGTTGGAGGAGTCAGCTTTGAACCATAATAGATCTCGCACCTGGCAGCTATACTTACGATGTGCATCGACAATGTACAGCGCACTCGCGACAGCGCCCATCACCATGCCTATAATAACCAGAGCGAAGAACACGTCCGCTACCAGCCATCCATATCGCGCGACATCCTCAGCGATGATACCAAACCCATACAGCCCGGCGCCGCAGAAGATCAATTGGAAGATCACGAGGAGGATGCGGAACTCCGGCTCGTACTTCCCTCGGTTGAGTTTAATCATGATGCGGTTCATCGAATCGGAGAGAAGGCCCGATAGGATCAGACCCAGTATGGAACCGATGAAGGCCCCCGTGTACAGGTACCCGGTTTGCACCTCGTTGAACCATAGGGGTGGGCCGAGGAATATGGCGGCTAGGACGACACCGATGAATACGGTCCACCCGATGATTACGCCCTGGATCAAGCATGCCTGGTATGATGGTTAAAACGTATGCTTGTGGCTTGATGAGGCTTTCTGCGGCATGGCTTACCCAAAGGATTGCGGGGTGGAAGAATAAGGGAAAGGGCCGTAAGAGGAGCTTGAAGAAGCTCTCGTCGGTTTTGCGTCCATTGAAGGGTTTGAGAGTTTGGAGGTAGGACACCTTGGCTGGTGTTTCTGACTCTCTCTTTCGGGGTAGCTCTTGTGAGGACGTAGGTTGGTGATGCTCGACTGCGGATGAGGTCTGCTTTTGATTGTCGGGCCCTGGAGTAGCCTCCGACGTTGTGATATCATTGAGCTGAACTTCCGAGGCGGAGCGATCGATGGCATATTCGAAGTCAGCGTTCAAGTAGTCCGGTCGCCTGAAAGCTGTTTCGGGGACAAAGAAGAATGTGAGAGGTAGTGCTGCCGCCGCGAAAATGGCTACCAGGTAGAAAGTCCAGTCCCATCCAAGGGTATGTGTGATCTTGCCCGCCAGTACTGGCGTAAGAAAGGCTGCACCAAAGAGAGCAACGTTGGACAGTGCCATCCTTTTGCCTCGTTCCTGTTTGCTTGATCAGCATGTGCTTGTGAGGTCCGTGAGATGCGATTTATACTCACGTGCACGTAGAACAAGTCACCGACACATGCATTGACCAGAGCTTCGAATGGAGCAAGAGCAATCCCCTGGAAAATACGAGCCCATAACAGACTCTGGTAGTTGTGCTTACTCCCCCCAGCCCAGGCACAGCTCACCACCATCAAGGCATTTCCGAGCAGGAAGAGGTGACGCTTTCCCCAAACTCGTGCTGTAGGTACAATCAAGATCCCAGCCACTCCAACACCACAGAGATGGTACCCGGTTAGAAGCGCGACTGAGGTGAAGCTCTTGCCATAGTAAAGAGCAATTGTTACGGTGTTGGCAGCCATCAGCGAGCTTGTCGTTGCGCACAGCACCGCGACAAAAGAAAGAACCAGAAGCGTGACATCGCGCTTCCAGAGTGGCCAGTTCTTGTTTCGAGATTGTCAGCTATTTCCCATGTAGCTCGTAGCTCCTAAAGAGTGACTTCAACACACCAATGGATCGTTGGGATCATCGCTTGGCTGAGGGACAAGTAGGATGGGTACAGAGCCCGACCGATCGTATTTCAGATTCAAGTCAATGACCGGCTCATTGTTGGAGTGCTCTCGCTCAAGTATGTCCGTAGTCCCTACTCAGAAGCAGTGTTCAGTGTATTTTGCAGAGACCAGCATGGTTGTGTATGAGATGGTTCCTACCTGGTACATGAGGGCGCTTGGTATCCAACACGCCAAGCCCCATGGTATTATTTAATCGTAATCAAGCAGATACAGTAAGAAACCAGAGCCAACAGTCACCGGCTAAGGTGGAATCAACCGAAAGATAGACAAGGAAGCCTATTGTTGATGGTCGGACGCCTAGACTCCTCCGGCTGGGGACTCTGGAAGGAGAAATCAAGGTCCCACGAGGATCAGGCGGGGAATTCGTCATGCAAAGTGTTCACAAATGAAGTATTCCTTAACGAGGGAATGCAGTTTGCGGGGAATTTCTGCCTTCCAGAAATTCGTAAATGATGGGTTGTCCCGAGCGGACATTCTCGTTCTGCAAGGGCGGCGGTAGTAATGAATAATTGCAAACCCTAGTTCGTGTATAGCATCAAGAACCAAATTGGTGGGTGCGGGTCAGGAGGCCCCGGGTGAATTTACTACTGGCTATGAAAGAACGAACTAGTCTAGTACTCTATTTCTAACGGGGGCGGCCAGACCCAAAATTGGATCGTGGACCCCAGCCTTCTGATCATCCTTCTGAAAGTACTTGTCTGGAGGATGTCGATCGGATGAGGTAGTGTAACTCAAAGGGATAACTCATTTATCAGACACGGCAAGTCTATCATACATAATAACTCATACCAATCATGTGTAATTTTGTCTTATTGGACATCAGGGTGATACACAAAGAGACACTAGCACATCTTGCAAATTCTTGAAGGTCGAATCAAGCCTACACCTTACAAGGTGTACGCTGAGAGAAACTTTATATTGGCTAATAAGCGCCACACAATCCTTCTGCAGTGATCAGCCCTGTTCACATCGACGCCCTCCTCAGCTGCTCATGCATGCATGCATAATCCGAGGCTGCAAGCAATTGGGGAGACATTCATTTCAAGACTGAAACATGGCCCCGATGCCCACCCAGATTGAAATGCAAGGGATACTGATCAGGGCCAGAAGACCACCTGAAATGAACACTGCCTGCATGTTGGGGCCTCGAAAGTTTGACAAGTCCAGCTGAAATCTCCAACTTAACAAGTAACCCTGGCTGGAAGATCAACAATTGGCTCGGGGGATCTTCATACACGATTGGGCCATCCGTTAGAGTACCTTTCTAGTGGCGGGCAAAGTGGACTCCTCCCCTCCTGGAGGTGGCTCGTACTTTAGACATAAGAGTAGATAGATATCTTGGTTTCTGTCCAACTTCAGTGGTTACTTCGGTGCACTGGCATGCATAACTACATTCCTCCGGGATTCCGACGATGGTCTCATGAACTATTGTTTTCCTTACCCATTTCGTCACCTCCCTTATCCTCTGCCGCCAGTCAATGGCATGGGCAGCAACCGAGAAGTACGAAGTAGTACGAAGTAGTACAATGTCCAGTGTTGTCATTATGTATAACAAGCGGATTGGCCATCCGCCATCGGAGCAAAACCCACCAGGGATACTTTCTGGGGCCCGCTTCAACCTAAAATTATAGATAGCCCTTGAATTCGTTCCAAGTGTCCTATTAATTATCTCCTCACATGATGAGCATAACAACGGACATCCTCTCTTATTGATGAACTAGGAGCACTTTCCTTGGACAGGTTTCATCGATATAGATACTAAGTGTAGCAGTATTTGGTAGTGGTTCTAGCTGAAGTCTCCAAAGGCAAGGAGCTTTAAATACGCAACAAAATCATACTAAGACAGACCTCTTGGCTATGGATCACTTCTGGAGTGCCTTCCAAGCCAGGAAAGGAAGTGAGGTGAATACTGTTGGCTCGACCCCAATCGTTCCTTCTTCACTTGATTCATGTGTCACATTCCCTCCACTTCCACCACTTTGTCTACTTCTTGCTTCTTCTCCCCTTCTCCCACTTTATTCTCCCCTCGCCTTCTTTCGAACCCCAAATCGTCTCTCCATCAACCAACATCTCTCTATCCCATTTCATACCCCGCTAGTCAAACCTCAGAAGACACGATGAAGCTCTACCACGTTAGCCTGGCTCTTTTCGCTGGCCTAGGCTTGGTAGCTGGCCAGGGGATGGACAGCCTTCCACCCTGCGCGGTAAGTCCCAGTTACGACAACTTGTCTGCCTGAGTATTGCTGGTTCTATGTAGCTGACCCGATCCCAGAGAGACTGCGCCACCGGTTCTATCCCCAAAACTTGCAAGGCCATTGATGTGAACTGCATCTGCTCCGACAAGTCCTTCATCACTGGTATTTCTTGCTGCGTTGCTTCTACGTGCTCTGCGGAGGATCAGACCTGTATGTCCAAATTTCCCTCCCAATATTCTCACCCCTTATCTGGCCGCGTGGTACATGGCGCCGGCTCGGCTTTAATGACGGCTTCTAATGGGTTATTCGTATTCCAGCTGCTCTCAATTTCGCACAGCAGATCTGCGGTGGCGCCGGCGTAACTGATCTCCCCCAAAGTGCTAGTTGCACAAGTGGAAACACCGCGAGTGCTACTTTGCAGACCACGGGCACAACGGCTGATGCTTCTGCGACTACTACCGCGACTGGTGCAGCTAACGGAACCCGCCTCGACTCATCCAGCTCTGCCAGTGCGGCGAATGCTACCAAAACAGGAAGCAACACTCAGTCTGTGAAAACGCAGGGCGCTACTGCAACTGATAAGAATGCCGCAAGTAATGCGACTGCTAGCAGTGCGGCTGGTATTATCTTGGGAGATAGCAGTGCTGGCCTTGCTGCAATCCTTGGGGCAGCCTTTTATGCATTGCTTCTGTAAAGGGCACTGGATAACGGGCCACCTGATGGTGCTACGAGTGATGATTATTAAGAGCAAAAGTGGTTCTGTCCTATCTTCGGGGCGGCAGAATAGTGTCCTACAAATAATCGCCTTTCGCGAAGGCTGGCAAAATTGAACTGGACCAGCCCAGTTAACTGTAATATGCTTATTAGTTTGTATGATAGAATCGGAATCAAGGTCACAATGTCTTTTGCCGCAGTGGTTGCTGTATAGCCTACAAATAGAGGTGTATACTCAGTAGTGCGAGGGTCATGCCAACTGTATGGATTCGTCTACCGGTCCTGTTCCACGAACCGGTTAGCTGCTTCCTGTCGCTCTTCCCTGAGGGTGATGAAGATCTATCAATTGTCAGCAAACCATAGCATTGGCGTACCCGCCAGAGCTTTCTCTGGGGAGCAATCATAGGGGCGGGAGGGAGAAAGCTTACCCATAACCAAAACATCATTTCCATAAAGCCATATGTGAATACCACCCTGTTTTTCAGCTGATCCAGACCCGGTGTAGCGGCACCGGCAGTGCCGTAGTTCCCCATTCCGGTAGCGGCATCCATTCCCCACGCTGATGGTTGACTCTGGTATATGAAAAAGGAAACGGCAAAGAAGATACAGAAACGAGCAGCGGAAAGGAGGGTCCAGATCTCCGAGTAAAGCGAGGTCAAGCGTGCCATGAAGGGGTTCGTGCGTACAGCCCCTGCCACTGGTATAGGGGATTGCACTCTGGCGGCTTGGGCCATGGCCAGGATCTCGTTAATTTGCGGGATCTTGGTCACAAGAATGAGGTCGACCAGGGCATCGACGACGAGGAGGACACCACATAGGGCGAAAGGGGACTGAGGTCGGGAGATACTAGGGGTCGCCTCCTGAATTGATTGAACGAGAGAGATATTTAGTAAATCGACCGGGGGGGAGGGTATCAAGGGGGCGAATGAAGATGTTAAAATATAAACATACCAGATTCAAGAACTCCCCCAGCATGAAGACGAGGTCAGACTCGGTCACGACCTCTGGCGACCTGGTCAGGTACACGGCCAGCACGAACAGGAACAAGGCATGTGCCTGGATCAAGGTCTTGGAGGAAAGGAGAGCCATGCTGGATTGATTGAATGGCTGTAACGGGCAGTCAGCTAGTATTTTCTGGTGTAACACATGCGTTAATGTATCACAGCCGGGTTGCAGAGAGTATTCGAGAGGTTGAGCTCTGCAGCTGTCTCATTTGTGAACAACAAAAAACATTGTTTCGACCGATGAGATTCGAATTGGGGAACGAGAATTGAATTTCCCCGGCGGCCGAGTGGGGCTGGACTTTTGGCAGCCTCCGATCGAGATGGAGAAGAGCAGGCCGGGAATGCGCAAGACCAACAATTAGCGGAAGCCCACCCCCCTCTCAAAGAAAAGCAATTTGTCGGCTTATTCGGAGGAGGCTACTGTCCCCTTTTCCTTCCTGGTGCACACTCTCTATACCTCTATACTAACGTACATTATATGGCCAGAGCTCCGCACGGGAGAAGTTGGTATTATTATCGCGGGCACTGACATCATGACCGACGTCCCAGTCACTTTTACCAAAGAACGACACATCAAGTATTTCCTACGATGTCTCAAAACCTTCCTTCCCAGCCTATACACCTCCAATGACTCCAATCGCATGCTTCTCGCCTTTTTCACGGTCGCCGGCTTAGACCTGCTCGGCGTCTTGCAGAGCAAAACCACCCCCGAAGAGCGACAAGGCTACATCGACTGGATCTACCACTGCCAGGTTCCCACGGGCGGATTTCGAGCCTTCACCGGAACGGATTTTGGCGCGGAGAATCGGACATCGGATAATGAAGCTTGGGATCCGGCAAATGTACCCTCTACCTTCTTTGCGCTGGAGCTCCTTATCATCCTGGGCGATGATTTATCGCGAGTGAAGCGGAGGGAGTGTTTACAATGGTTGCCGCGCCTGCAGCGTGATAATGGAAGCTTTGGAGAGGTGCTGGGTCCGGGAGGGAAGATTGAAGGTGGTGGTGATCTCCGCTTTTGCTGCTTTGCGGCAGGCACGCGGTATATTCTGCGGGGGAATGGCGGGGCAGATGTGGATGGCATCAAGGACATTGATGTGGACAAGCTGGCCGCGTTTGTTCAGGCATGTCAAGTAAGTGACCTGCACTCTTTAACTCCGTATAATCTGATACGTGACATATGCTGAGATGCATTATTCCAGGCATATGATGGCGGTATGGGTGAAGCACCCTTTTGTGAAGCGCATTGTACGTTATATTCAGATGTCTCGCTCTGCTTAGAATTGGGCCCCCCCCTTTCTTGTTACAGAATGGCAGCTTACTCGTATACCCCCGCAGCCGGTCATACGTATTGCGCAATGGGCGCCTTGACATTCTTAAGTCGTATGGCAAAGGATCAGAAGCCACCGCCAGTCCTTTCTCCAGGCGCGAACGAATTCGAGACCTTGGTTCGTTGGCTCGTTGCCAGACAAACCACAGAACTCGGCGACACCGAGGAGGACTCGGACGATGATAACAGCTCTGAGGTGAATGAGGCTCCGAAACCGGTACCGGAGGCTGTTGAAGAAGTAAGCTTAGATGAGAGCCTCGATAAGCTCCCCGCTATACCGCCACCAACGGAACAGGATCTACGATGTGCAGGCTTCAATGGGCGATGTAATAAGTATGCTGATACATGTTACTCATTCTGGAACCTGGCAACATTAGATGTAAGCAATCACAGTTTGTGTGAGAGAGTGACATTACTGATCCGATCGTTGGTGGACAGATGATGAATAGGTTAGACCTCGTGGACACAAGTCGGAATCGGCAATATCTTCTCGGAAAAACGCAGCATATCATCGGCGGTTTTGGAAAGGGTGTGGGCGAGCCACCAGGTTGGTACCCTTGGGGGTGTTATTAATGTCTGGTAATTTCCTCGCTGACTGACGATTACAGATCTCCTCCATTCCTACTTTGGGATGGTCGCCCTCGCGTTCCAGGGAGAGGAAGGGCTAGATGGGGTTGATCCAGCGCTGTGTATGAGCCATCGGGCCGTGCAGCAACTACAGTCTCTCCCTTGGTGGAAAGAAGGGGTTTGAAGTGATGGGTTAATCGAATAGGGTCGGAAGCTTTGGGTCTCGGGTCTCGGTGAGATGGAACTTGTCAGTCATATACCCCAACCATACTGAATGAATTGATTGTTTATATACACAACAGTAATGAGCCAACTTGAAGTTACTGTACTTATGTATCTTCTAGCCTTTACTGTGTAGATAAGGTGACCCCCCTTCCCATATCGGGTTATTATGACCTATAGACTAGTATGTCACAGATGTGATGCAGTCATCGTATGATGTGATGACTGATTTCCAGTACTTTCTATGACAACTTATTCAATCTCTGAAGTGACAGGCCCGTGAAAGAAGATGGACAATCCATACCAGATACGTGTGGTAGGGGCGTTTACTAGAGGAAACTAGGGAGGCATGTCATAAGCGGAAGACCCTATCAGAGCTTTAAGTGTCGACTTATTCTTAAGCTGTCAAAGTAATCAGGGGGTCGGATTTGCCGGGAGTTAATTAGTTAGGGACCGCCGCGCAAGGTTGACTAAGAGCGATGACGATGTTGATTGAGAACGGCTGTTAAGTTAGGGAAACTCAGGGGCTGCTGGCTGACTAGACTACAGTTAAGTACGTAGTTATGAATGATGCTAGCTACTCCTAGTAGTTATGATGTTATGATCCACATATGCCCCCAATTACTGCTTCTTTTCCTTCCTGTAACGGGAAGCAAGGCCGGGATCGATGACATCGGCCCTTCGGAACGGCGGACAGAACGGTACAGAGTATCTTGCATAGTTATGCTAATCGGAGAGGGGGGGAGAGGGTGATAGTTACAAAAAAGTACTATTTTGACTATCGAGGAAAGAAAAAATCTCGAAGGATCAGGAGTAATCTTAAATTCTCCTGGGTAGAAAGTCTTATTTATTACTCCGTAGTAAAATTCCATAATAGAATTTGGTAAGAACAAATAGTAATGGAAAATGAGATAGTAATAGAGGGAGGATATGCAAAGCCAGTCTCAAAGGTGCCTGAACACAATGACAGAAACGGCCCACGTTCCCACCGGCTAAAATGTGGCCGGGCGGCTAAGAGTAATTAATTAACAGTGAATAAAATACTAGTATGGATGCGAAGATAGAAGGGGAAGAAATAGAAATAGAAATAGAAATCGTGGGTTTGACATTTCATAATGATAATAATAAAATTACTATTATTGTTGGAACTGGGTTTCGGGGGTTTTTTATGGGGAAAGGAGGAAGGGGAGAAAAGAAACAAACAATAATAATAATAATAATCATTCCAGTGTACGTAGAATAGTTACTGTTGGTTAGTATCCTTCTTACACTCCTTTCAGCATCATTGTCACATTCTATACTTTTGTTCAATCACACTCTTTTTTTTTTAATTAGCCAGTATATTGTTTTGAGGACCACAATTCTATCTGCTCATCATCATCACAATCATCATCACTGACCACTCCACTCCACCCACCCACCCACCACCACCACCACACAGACAGACATAGTGAGTCTCCTCCCTCTCTCTCTCCCCTGGGCTCATGCACGCCCCTGCCGGCTGTCGTCAGTCCACCCCCCCAACTCCGTCCTTGCCAGGCTCTCCTAACCCAGTCCTCCTACTACTTTTATTACCAAGACTACTATTATTATCACCGTTCCTGTCCTTTCCTTTACCCCCCTCCATCACCCTCAACTTCCTGCTCGCTTGCTGGTCGGCTGGCTAGAGAATTTGAGGCGTGCTTTTTTAGTACTTTGGTTGCTTGCTTGTCTGCTGGCTAGCTGGCTGGCTTGGCTGCTGCTTTATTGAAATTGCCCAGCACCTGTCGTCATTTAATCCCGGATTTATTGTTTCCATTCCATCGCTGTACAGATTGCCCCTCAAGCTACGGGCCCTGCCTTACTACTAACTAATCATCATCAACCTTATTGAGTTTGTCTGGCTGGTATGTGTTTGCCTTCTTTTCCAGAACATCCCTCCCCCCCGCTCTCTCCATCGCTTTCTCTTCTCTCTCCTTCATCCACTCCCGCACTTTTGTTTGCAGCTTGTCGCTATAGAACCACATACCTTCCTGAAACAACACTAACGTTCGCTGGATCTGTTACTATCTAGCTTAGTGTATCATCCCTTATCAGCCTCCCCTACTCTGCCCGTTCCTTCTCCGAATTATTGCGGCTCCGAGCTTTCCACACTCCTGTCGACTACTAGCTACTAGATAGCTACCACCACCGACTTGCGCGCCCATCCTACGTTCCCTCGTGCCTCAAATTTCATTCGAGCTATCCGCCCCTCATTCCTTTTGTCACAGATTAGACAGTCATCATATACTCTTGTATTCCGTCGGCTGTTCCGAACAATCGCCTCCTTGATACCTTCCACTCCTTCTCCGCCCACGTCGGCGTCGATTTGCGATCTCCTGGAACCCCCACCCCTTACAACCGGAGCGACAGCGGCCTTCGGTTCACTCTCTATATATTCCTCCCTGCGTTGGATGGCCACCCTTGACAACTTAGTACCACTCCAATCCTGCACAGAACCGTCTCAGACACGCATACTCCATCTCCGCGGACTTCCCCCAGACAGGCGGAGATAATCTTAACACATGCCACCTCCGAGGACGAGAGCGGAGGTCCAGGCCCAGAAACAAAAAGAGAAGGTGCGTCTCGGCTTTTTTTGATTTTAAGTTTGGAGGTCGAAGATCCTCTGCAATGCGCATGTCCTATTCTCCGCCATCTCTCTTTTCTTTCGGGACACATGCAAGACTCCGTCCCCGATCCAGGATCGAATCCCTTTTTCTCTTGTCGTGGTAGATGGCTTAACTGACTGGGATCTTGCGCTATGAACAGCTTGCCCAATCATACAATGCACTGCTGGAGTGAGCAAACCCCCCCAAAACCTCGCCTTCGCCTTCAGCTTGGATGCTAACAACAATCGTCTTCATAGGGAATTCTCTTCGAAGGATCTTCGCACTGTAGGAAACTACACGCTTGGGAGGTTAATTGGGAAGGGTTCCTTTGGCAAAGTATATCTTGCCTCACATAAGCTTACCAATGGCTCCAAGGTACGTCTATGAAAAAGCCCACTACTTATGTGTTAGATAGACCTGACAGGATTGCGCGCAGGTGGTGCTCAAGTCTTCGAGTAAGGAAGACCGAAACCTGGCACGCGAGATCCATCATCACCGCCAGTTCCTCCATCCCCACATTGCCCGCCTATACGAAGTCATTGTGACGGAAAAGCTGGTCTGGCTTGTTCTCGAGTACTGCCCGGGTACGTGGCGAGATGCTGCTGTAGATGTAGTAGGATACCGCTAACACGCTCGAGCAGGTGATGAGCTGTACAACTATCTCCTTCGGCATGGTCCGTTGCCGGTAGACAAAGTCAAGCGAATTTTCACGCAACTAGTGGGTGCCGTTGCTTATGTCCATAGCAAATCTTGCGTCCACCGTGATCTCAAGCTAGAGAACATCTTACTCGACAAACATGAGAACGTGAAGCTGTGCGATTTTGGGTTCACTCGCGAATATGAAGGCAAGGCGAGTTACTTGCAGACGTTTTGTGGAACAGTATGCTATAGCGCTCCCGAAATGCTCAAGGGCGAGAAGTATGCTGGCGAGAAGGTGGATGTCTGGAGCTTGGGTATCATTCTTTACGCCTTGCTTGCTGGGGAGTTGCCATTCGATGATGATGACGACCAAGTAACAAAGGCTCGGATTCTTGGTGAAGAAGCAATTTTCAACGATAAATTTCCCGACGATGCCAAAGCCCTCATCAATCTACTCCTTTCGAAGCGGCCCCTTATTCGACCCAGTCTGGACGAGATCCTTGCCCATCCGTTTCTTGCAGAGCATGCTCCCGAACAGTTGGCGATACTCAAGATTCCGCGCCCAGCCGCCTTCTCGACCCCTCTGGAGAGGACCACGCTGCAGCGCATGAAGAGTGCAGGAGTCAACATCGATGAGGTTGTCGAGAGCGTTCTCTCTCAACGCTGTGACCCCCTCGCTGGTTGGTGGGCATTGTTGATCGAAAAGGAGCAGCGAAAAGAGCAGAAGAGGGAGCGTAAACGACGCGAGCGTGAAGCGGAAGCTAAGAATATTCGCCGCTTGAGTGCAGCAAGCAGTCGGCTGGAAAAGATCTCGGCCGCCCTTGTGGAAGTCGACGAAGAGGGCCACGCCGCAGACACTCATCTTCGTGAGCGAGGACGGCGAGACAGACGGAGTCTCCCTTCTCAGCTTGCTGTCCCAGAGCTGCCAATGCTTCCCGAACCGACACCCCTGCAGTCCCCAGATTCTAGCACGCCTCCGCCCCCCATTGACAAAGATTCCATTCGTTCTGCTAGTTCGACCCGGCAGCGTCCCCCACCACCACCGAAAGATCAAGCACGACGGCCGAGCACGTTGCATGTGAGCGCATCGCAGCCTGAATTGGCCCAGCACAACAATGGCATCTTTAGACGCCGCACCGGTCGCCGCCAGTACCCGATAATAAGCCAATTGGCCTCGTTGAAACACTGGTTTGTGGAGTCTGCAAAGAGAGCCAAATCTCCTCATGCCAAGGCGGCTGGGGGTCAAGGAGGCCATCGCAAGTTTCTCTCCGAGAAATTGAGCCCGGCCAAGGGCCAGGATACCGGAAAGAAGCCCACTTCGGCATCTGGGGCCACCGCGCACTCTGGTGACTTGTTGACGCCAACACAGATCAAGCGCTCATCGAATGCCAGCAGCTTAGCCCCGAGCAGTGCTTCTTATCCGAACAACCGCCATTCCTACCCTCGCCACAATCGTCCTTTGAGCACGAGCCAGAGAAACTCTCTCTCGCCATCTCCGATTACCCCAAGAGGTTCATACCGGCGGTCCTCCGCAGGTCTGCGTGGTCGCAAGTCCACTTCTTCTTCCGTGTCCTCCATCCGCAGCATCCATCATGCCCACAGCCACTCTAAAGCATCGTCCGTTTCTTCAAATAGTATTGGTTCAGCGTCGACCCCAACGGCTCGAATCTCGAAGTCGCCTCACACATCAGTCAAAGTCCTTCCCACGACGCCAAGTGCGTCTGCCCGATTTCCCAGTAATATCCGTCTGGTGCGAGGCACGCAGAACGGTTTCCGTGACATTGATGACCCTAACGGGAGGATCAATAACATGTTCAACGAGGCAGCCCCAGCGCCACTGCTCTACTCCCCTTCGTCAAGCCTCGTCTTTGCACGTCGAAAACGATCCGCTTTCAAGGGGCCTATGGTCCATACAGCTAATCTGATGGTATCGGGTGGAATGACAAGCACTGAGTACCCAAATGGCGACATAGGGGTTGGAGGCCCTGCGGTCGCAGCAGCACCTCGATCTGGGACACGAAAAAGCCAAATAATAGAAGAGGAAGAGGACATGGAGGAAGATATCGAAGAAGTCGATACTTTTGATGGCCTAGATGAAGGGCCAGGCTCGCCAGTCGACTCCACTGCCTCGGAAGACCATACAGGCGCTGGACATCTGGCGGGATCGTCCTTCGGGCGAACTGGCAAACCGACTCTAGCTCCTGCTGCAGAACTCGAGTCGACTCCGCGCCCACCCAATACATCTTAATTGAGTGACACCCGATTAGAATGCGGTCTCCCAGGAGTTTTCAGTGTCACCGTATCCTAGGAGTCATGAGTCTAGGAAACGGAGAGTCCCGAATACAAAAGCTACAGCAATCATAGAGTACAGGCTCGCTGGGTACATTGTTGGCTTGTTTGATTTATTGTTTTCTCATACACATTTATACCCCTTTTCTTTGCGTCTATAAGGAGCTAAAATTTCTTGGACATTGATTTTCTCTTCTGTTCTTCTAGCCTTTTTTCTTCATGATGCGGCGCGCAAAATAATGATCGGATGACGAGTTGGGAGGCGTTTGTATACCATCCCATCCCTCTTGTTCTCCTTATTTTTACCCCCTTCCCCTTCTACCCTTCCTTCATACTATCTACTTTAAAGACCTTGATTGAAGCTTATCTTCTCTGACCAGGACATCGGATCATGCACAATTTTGCATTTCCTTTCTGTGTACCCTATTATGCGTTTATCATTCACCCCTTCCCTATTGTCTCCATACCTTTCCTGCTTGTACTTGTTTGTTTCTAGAGATATCCACTACATACGGCTGCCCATTGAGATACTCAAATTCTGGATCTTAGTTGGACGAGGTGTCACGCAAAGCCGGTGCCTAGAGGCAGACACGAGGATCAAGTCTCGGTGATCAACGCAGTTTGGATCTGTCCACCGTCCATTGCGCGCTCTCGGCCTTTTTGATTCTGGGTTGTGTATATGCCCGATTAACTTCTCGATAGAATAGACTTCACTTTTAATGCCCACATTCGCATCAAGGGTATATGAATATTTATAGTAAGCAGAATAGTAAAGCATTTACGAGATCGTAAGCAACATGAAATTTCATGACGAATGTGAAGTGACCCTATGCAGCGCCTACTAGTCACTGCATTTATACCGAAACCACCTACTTACTAGTAGTAGTATATTCCTCCCTCGCAGTTTCCTCTCCCTTCTCCTTCTCCATATCCGTCAACCCATGCCCCCCACCACCACCACTTTCAACATCCTTCGGACTGACACTAGCAGCTTCATCCCTCAACCCAATCTCACTCTCCCCGACCTTATCAACCATATCCCGATACGCCGGCACAAAGTTCACCGCGAGGGCATACGTCCACGCCACAACCATGAACATCGTCGGAACGATCATCGCAAAGCCCGTACTATTTCGCATATCGGCTACATGGCCCAGGATTGGAGGCACGACGGCACCACCGGATACTCCGCCGACAATGAAGCCTGAGCCGCGCTTGTAGTGTCGGCCGAGGCCGCGGATACCTAGTGCGACGATGGTGGGGAAGCAGACGGATTCGAAGAAGAGGGTGCAGAAGAGCATTGCTAGATAGGGGTTTTGTGTGTTAGTTAGGATGTTGGCTTGGGTTTTCTTTTTTTGGGTTTTGTTTGGACTGGGGTGGATTGAGGAAACGTACCTATGCCTTTTTGATCACGTTGGGTTATGGATGCGGCAATGAATGCTACAGTCAGTGAGAGATAGGCTAGGAATACCCAGCGGGCTTTGACGAATCTCATGATGATCGCGCCGAGGAATCGTCCCATTGCAAAGGCTCCTTGTGCGCCGGCGAGGTATTTGGAGCCGGTGGCGCTGGTGGTTCCGGGCCAGGTTTCGACGACGTAGTTGATGAAGTAGCCTGCGATGGCAACTATTATTGAGCAAGCAGGAGTGGTTAGTGTTTTAGTAGTAGTGTAAAGGGCCCGTAAGGAGAAGGGGTTTCGTACCTTGGGCGCCGGTATAAGTGAACTGTGCCAACGTGGCGTGGAAGAGTCGATACTGTTTCCAGAATGGTTTATCCTGTTCGCCAACGTGCGTTTCGGCTACCTGGAAGGCCATGTCTTGGTCGGTTACTTCGGGGATTGTGGAGATGAAGAAGACGCCGGCAAGAACGAAGACAAAGATGCCAATGGCTAGATATACCCATTGTACTCGTTTGAGAGCGTTCACGTCATCCTCGGTGGATGTGAAGAAGACGTATGATGCTAGGGCTGGTGCGACGCAGGTGCCGATGCCGTTGAACGCCTGGGCGAGATTGATTCGAATCTCGGCGTATTTTGGTGGACCACAGACTGATCGGTCATTTCAGTGATTAGCAGGGGGGGGTCTTTTTAGGTTATTTCCTCTCACAGTATCAGCTGGAGATGGGACATGGATGGTTGACTAACCGGTAAGGTAGGGGTTGGCAGCGGTCTCCAACGAACCAAGGCCCGAGCCAATAACAAAGGTAGCAGCGCAGAAGCCACCAAACGATCGGTTCAAGCCTGCAGGCCACATGCAGAGGGCACCGATACCATATAGAGTGAGCCCGAAGATGAAGACGGTTTTGTATCCGAAGTGACGGAGTATGTAGTTTGCATATCCCAAGGACGCAAGTGGATAAGCACTAATGACCATCAGTTGAATCGCAACATGTACGTAGCTTAGCAAATGTCTGACCCAAAGTAGGCTGCTTGAAGACCCGAGGAGCGTGTCCGGGTGATATTCAGAGTGTTTTGGAAATGTTTGTTGAGGGTGTCGAGCAGGCCGTAGGCAAAGCCCTGTTGAAAGTTGGGTTAGCAGATCGAATCGAGTAATGGTTGGGCTGCTGGTGCACAGCTTACCCAGAGAAAGAAGAGTATAGTAACAAGGGTCAAGGGCCAAAGACTTTGGCGTAAGGTCAGGGTAGCTGCAGAAGTAGTCCTGCTATTATCAACCCGGAACCCAGACCGGGTCTTGAGGAAGTTTAGAAACCCCATGCTGTGGGGGAGGGAAGATTAAGCCCAGAGCAATGATGAAAGGAGATAGATAAAAGCAAAGTGAAACTGTAGTAAAGTAAAAGAGAAATATACCGAAGCAGTGGGAGAAAGGAAAGACAAGCAATGCTTGCAGGGATTCAAACGCCAGAAGAAGCCCCAGACATTGGCACCCTAGCTCCTTATGTACTAATACTTCGTTCAGCATGAGGGCATCAAGTTTGCAAGCCATGTGAGCATGTTCCTTGGCATCACCCCAGAAAATACACTCTTTCTCTTCTCCCCAGAGTCCCCCTCATTCCCCTCTCACTAGAATTGGTGCTGTAGGCCCCGCCAGCCAAGCGTAAAGACGGGCAGTAGCACCGCCATCCCCAGACTTCTTCCCCACAAATCCAGACAATCCTTGGGAAGGATCACCGGTTAGAATCCACCAGTGAGGAGTCGAGACGGGCCGACATCCCATGAGTTGTAGCGCAGCCAATCTTTAGCCGTTAGAGGTCAGCCCGATTGCTCGAGGTGCGTCCAATTCAGGGTAACATTCCTCGTGAAGCGCGAGGGTCAAGGATAGTGGCGGGTAGCAGCAGCAGCCGTGAACTTCATCTCGGCGGTTTCCCCCGCATCGATCAGAGCCTGGTTGGGTGACTTGAGAATAGTTAGCGATGATGGCTTATTGGCTTTGGCTTGCCCTGCTAGTGGTAGAAAGAAAAGGTTAAGGTGGCTTTCCAAGTTCCCTATTTGTCCCTCCCTCCTTATATCCTTTTTGCTCCTCTTACTCCGCAGTCGCGGGAATTAGGCTAATAACCTGACTGACAAGACTGACCATGCACGTTCAGCTGCATATGCGACATAATCAGAGCTTGCTGCCTGCTAGCAAGGGGAAAGTCATTGATGTGAGGCCACTAAGTGGATTTAGCCGGGTTCAGCCAGTCGCAAGTGAGATCGCAATGGCTGGGTCCAGAGTACGGGTGGTAGTGCTACTTTTCTTATTTTGAGGCAATGGCTGTATTGGCCCCTGTCCACGTCACGGGGCCTGGACAACGTGACCTTCAATTACTCCCCAAACTTGTATACGATCAGATAATCACAATTCAGGAGAATTCAGATACAGACACAAGTCGTCTCTTCGTTGTTCTTATGCAATCAGAACATCCAACATGTTTTACGTACATGTAATCAACCACCCAACAGCAGAAAACCAAAATATAACAGGGCTGGAGGGCCGATATCTATATCTATCATCAATGCACCCCCTCATATTCGAGTCATCACTTCGTTGCTCAAATCTACGCCCGCTTAGGCTTCCCCACTCCTCCGTTCTGTTGTTCGACGGTAGATCTTGCTGGGACGTTATTGTACAGACGACGTTCCGCGAACTTGAGAACCTCATCGATGAGCCTAGTTGGTTTCGGTCAGCAAACATTCTCGCCAGGTAGAGGGAGATTCAAGAGATTGACTTACACAACCGGGGCACTAATGGCCACGACGGCCTTCCATTCCATCCAGCCCAGGGGCAGGATCGAGAACAAACCCTGCAAGAAGGGCACATACAGGATCGCAAAGTGCAACGCCATCGAAAGGACGATGGCACCGACCAGCATGGGGTTGTGCCAGAGGAAGAACGTAAGAAGGGATTCGCTGGACGAGAGTGCGTTCATGGCGTTCAACATCTCAATGACGACCAAGATCGAAAGAGACACAGTAGAGGCCGAGCGGGACATATCGTTCGAGAACATCTCGCACCCAATCTCAGGGAACTGCGAGGAGCACTTGTGGAAGTGAGACTACATAGAAATTAGCAAGGCCGGGATGAAAACCAAGTAAGTAGACTAGACGACGCATATCTTACCAATTGCCAGAAGGAAATCTGAGGACCCTCAGGGTTGTACACAAACCACCAAACGTAGCCGAAGACAGTAGCCGCACCAACATAAGTACCGATCACCATGTATCTGAACAGAAGCCAGCCGCCAACCAGGGGCTCGTCGCGCTTGCGGGGGGCGCGTCTCATCACATCATGGTCAGGGGGGTTGAATGAGAGCGCAGTAGCAGGCAAGCCGTCGGTGACAAGGTTGACCCAGAGAAGCTGCACGGGAATCAAGGCTTCAGGCATGCCCAAGGCGGCGGTCAAGAAGATCGACACCACTTCGCCGATGTTCGAAGAGATCAGGTAGCGGATGAACTGCTGAGTGTTGCTGTAGATGGAACGTCCCTCTTCCACAGCCACGGTGATGGTGGCAAAGTTGTCGTCGGCCAAAACCATATCAGCAGCCAGCTTAGCAACGTCGGTTCCTGTTCCCATAGCCACACCAATATCCGACTTCTTCAGGGCAGGGGCGTCGTTGACACCGTCACCAGTCATGGCAACCACATGGCCTTGAGATTGGAGAAGATCGACCAGCTTGGACTTGTGGCTAGGCTCGGTGCGGGAAATCAAAGACACAGTCTTAGCAGCCTCGAGTTTCTCAGCCTCCGAAAGGCCGTCAAACTCCCTTCCAGTGAGACTCTTGCCTTTGAGGTCCTCGCCCTCGTGGAAGACACCAATCTGACGGCAGATCGACTCAGCGGTGTTCTGATTGTCACCGGTAATGACGATAACCCGAATTCCAGCATCGTGGCACTTCTTGATGGAAGCTGCGACCTCAACGCGTGGGGGATCGAGCATAGCGACAAGTCCGATAAGGGTCATGTTTTGTTCCAGCTGGGCGTAGTCTTGGGACGATTGAGCGTTGTGAAGCAGAGGGTTGTTGTTGACACCGTCGACACTAGCCAAAGCCATCACACGAAGACCACGGCTACCGTAGCCCACAACTTCAGCAGCGAGCCTATCAAGATGAGACTTGGTAAGAGACACCCGTTTGCCGTCAGATCCAAGAAGAACATGTGTGCACCGCTCCAAGATAGACTCGGGAGCGCCCTTGACGAGTAGCTTCTGTTCCTTATCATTTCCAATGAGCACGGACATGCTCTTCCGGTCACGCGAGAATTCGTAGGTTGCTTTCAAGGGCAGGCGAGCTTCGTAGTACGCGCTTGCGGCGTGGAGTCGCTGGGAGACGGGGAGACGGAACAGCTTCGCATTTGTAGCGGCATCATCGGTGCCAATCTTTTCGACCAGAACACGCAGTGCGCCCTCAGTAGGTTCACCGATACAGGAAAATGAGCCGTTCTTCGCATCGTGGGCCAAAGTCGCACTGTTGCAGCGAGCCATGACCTCCGCCATCTGTCGGACAGTGGCCGAGGACACGGCAACGTTCTGGAGTTCCTTTCCATCGCGAGTGACTTTACCTTCAGGCGCAAAAGTGGTGCCTTCAATATCAATCTCCTCAACACCGGTGCCGGCTGCATTCAAATACGCGATCTTCTCTGCGCTCATTTGGTTGGTGGTCAAGGTTCCGGTCTTGTCGGAGCAGATCACACTGCAGCTGCCGAGAGTCTCCACAGAGGGAAGCGAACGGACCACTGCATTCTTCTGAGCCATCTTGCGGGTACCAAGTGCGAGACAGGTGGTAATGACCACAGCCAAACCCTCGGGAATGGCAGCCACACCCAGAGACACCGCGATCTTAAGATAGTATATGGCTCCCTTAGTCCAGCCTCCATGGGAAGGGTCGTTGAAATGCTCGATGTTGATGATCCACACCAGAATACAAATGACGGTAATTACCTTGGCCAGCATGTCTCCAAAATCATCGAGCTTCTGCTTCAGTGGGGTTGGCTCCGAGATCTGAGAGGTGATGCTCTCGTGGATGTCACCAATGGCGGTTGATCCACCGGTCAAGGTCACAATGGCGGTAGCGTGTCCATTAACAACAGTGGTACCAGAGAAGAGCATGTTGGTTTGATCCTGCTTAACGGCCTGCTTGTCATGAACAGTGCGGGCGTCCTTGCTCACACTCTCACTCTCACCGGTCAGGATGGCTTGATCCACTCGGAAGCTGTTGCTGTGAACAGCAAGTAGCCTGCAATCCGCTGGAACACGGTCTCCAACCGCAACGACGATAATATCTCCGGGAACCAGGTCTTCGGCCTTGACACGCTTGGTAACGCCATCACGGACAACAGTAGCTTCGTTTGCAGAGTATTCCTGAAGAGCAGCAATAGCCTTCTCAGCATTGCTCTCCTGGGTAACACCAACCACGGCATTGAGAATCAGAATCGTCAAAATCTATGGAATAACAGGGTTCGTTAGTGTCTTGGGTCGAGGCGCGCCAGACTCGGGAGGCTTTCGAGCTCATACCACAACGGGGTCAACAAAGGCGGACCAGTCATCTCCTTCTTCGAAAAGAGCCAGAACAAAAGATACAGCAGCGGAGCCCAGTAGAATCAGGACCAGTTGGTCCTTGAATTGTTCCAGCACAAGTTGCCAGAGAGGGGTTGGTGGTTCTTCCGCAAGGGCTATGAAGATTCGAACCGCAAGTTAGTGCCTGCGACATTGCCCATGGGGAAGGAAAGCTGCAACATACCGTTAGGACCGTACTTTTTCCTCGATTGAGAGACCTGCTGTTGCGACAGACCAGAGCTCTCCTTGACGTCAAAATGGTCCAGCACTTCGGCTGGGGAATAGAGGTAGGAGTGCTCCATGTTGTTGGGACCCCAGAAAAGCGCAAGGTGGCCTGGAGCGGGAACAACAGAGAAGAGAGAGAAAAGGAAGGGAAGTGACCGGGGATATAACCCAGATCAAGACATGAACGCGCCAAGTGGCCGGAAGCTTGGGACCTAGTGAGTGGCACTGCAATCAAGTCGGAGAGGTTAGTCCCTTAGCGGGAAGGATCTAGAAGAGTAGTAGATAGATAGTAGGTTAGGATGGGAAGCGGAAAGCGGACACACCAGATAGTACCGTTGTTAATAATACCGGGCAAGACCAATCAATACACCAGATACCGTCAGCCAAGGAGGAAGGAAGGAAATGAAGTAAGTAAGAAAGAAAGAAAAGAAAAGAAAAAACGGGGTATTCTCTTGAGAAGATGGCAAAAACTGCTGATTTATAATTTATAAATAAATTTCCCCATTCCATACAAGGCCGAATGATGGGCCAGGGATTTTGCCTCTGGGGGCTCGGGAACCGTGAACCAGAGGCGGCTTTGTCAGGCACTCAACGTGTTCTCTTCAGTTGCGGTGTCTGGATCCTATCTGGTTCCCCCCCGTCGCTGCGCCAGAATTGCCGGTTCCAATCCGACAGGGCTGAACCATACCATGACCGTGCTTCTGTGAGTCCGGGCGTTGGAGTCACTTGGCCTGTTTAGTAGTCTTTACGACCGGATTATTACACTCATCTTCCTAGAAAGGTTCTATAGCTGTGTATCTGTTATATTTCATGTTCATGAAAGTTCATGAAAAATAATTTAGCTGAAGAAAATAAAACTGATCAATTAGGAAAAAAAGGGTGAAGGAAAAAAAAAGAAAAGAAATTAAAGAAAGGGACGCATTCTCCCCCCAACATTGCACAGCCTTCTTAATAGTTCTAAATAATCTTCCTACGTATCCATTTTCATTCTCAGCGTTATCTCCCTCAAGTCTCTATTTCTCTCTTCTCTCTCTGCAAGCGAGAAACCCACCGCTCGGCCATAACAATACCATACACTCTCCACTGCGAAACGATGATGCCTTCCTGGCTGACCCCAAGACTCGAACTAAAAACCACTCGTCCCATACAATTCGCAGTCATCCTGGTTCATTTGGCGCCCATTTAGCGGGGTCTCACTCCTCGGATTGGAAGGTGCTGCATAACACCGGTGGAGGCCTCTTGTCTCTCGTAGATTTTGATTCGATTCCGTGCTTTCCGCCATGGTATCGGACCCAGAGCACCTGCCCCAAACAAGTCATCGATCTTCCACCCATCCACACCAAACGGTACGACAGCTTGCCTAGTCCGGCCCTTGTAGACGCCCTGTAGGGCAGAGGGCCCGTCCACACTGCTCCAGAAGGTGATTTCATACCATCCAGCGGTATATTTGGTGGTTCTCCTTTTGAAACTCCAATGTCTTGACTCAGCAGCCCGCCTGTTTCGGTGGTTGTTGCAGTCCTGCGTAATCTCCGCTCAGGAAGGGTGTATTTAGTAGTAGGGAAACCCATAGTTGTCTCTTAGTTTGCATGGCCAAAAGCACGGTCAGCCTAATTGGGATAGTAAATTAAGGGTTTCTTTTTGAATCGGGCAATAACCGGTGAACTTGTCATCTGCCGGGCTCTCAACATCTCTTTTTTTTTTCGTCTCGTGCGGTTCTGAATAGACGATCATCGGAGATACGGAGCACAGCTCACGGTACCACAGCCCGTTGAGGGTGGAGAAGCGCGACGTATAACATCTTCACCGGTTGTGCGGTAGAGAATAACCGGCAGAATAGGACCTTGGCAGTTAAAAAGACAAAGGGGACCAGAGCGATTCTGGTCCTGATGAACGGAAGAGCATGATGATTCAACTCAAGGGGAAAATAAGTATGATCTATCTCCCACATGAACTGGTATCATTAGCCGCCCTCTTATGGTTTTCAACTCTTGCACCCAGGCTCTTGGAAGTATTCATGGCTGCCTCAGTCGATTCCGGGCCATGAAATTCTGGAAATCTCTATTTACAGCTCCTACTATGCTACTATAATCTCTCCCCGTTTGGGGGATGTTAGGATGTTACTATGCCGCATAATTGGGAGTCTTTCACTAATAATTGAGAGCGACCGCTCAACTAAGGAGGCACTAACCATTAATTGCCTAGTTGGTTTTTAAACCCGGAGTGATTATTGTTAGATTACGTCAGGGTCCAGTGACCGGCGGAAGCAGGTGACCAGCAGGAGATTTGCTTGCTGACTCACCATTACCCTGCCTGAGGCTGCGAGAGCAAACATCGCAAACAGACGAGGCGCCCGCTTCTCGCTAAAGCTGGCTGGTCGTCACCTTCACCGTCCATCACTCGTTGCTGGAGGATCACATCTGCCAAACCTCTCGTGATTCCCATCTTCTTTTCATCCCATTCTCCGTTGTCTCGTGCTCTACTTCGGTATCTTGCACCTCTACTCTCTCCTTTTCACCCTCTACCAAACCAACCACCGTCTTTCCCAATCCCCTTATCTCCATCAGATCGCCTACTATGACTTCTGAGGTATGTTATTCCACCCCCTCAGCCTGACCCCTCTCTCTGCTCTGGCGGCTTCACCTGGCGTCCGTCCAGTTGTAGCCGTTTGATCCCTAGCCGCATGTATTCCTATGTCGGGAAATTCTCTTGTGTTTTCTCAGTTGTTGCGTCGCGATTAGTCTGGACTCAGCTAACTGTTCTCCCCCCCCTTTACTTGCAGCGTGAGAAGTAAGGATCCAGACCCGTCTCGACCAGTGGCCCGACAACAGCAACACTGACACTACACCCTTCTGCAGCAAGACGTTCCTCGCCCGGCTCTGTGAGCAGGCTGAGCGCTACGATGGTAAGATGCCTGTTTACTGCTCTGCCATGTTGGCTTCACATGCTGATCCCTACCGCCTATAGAGATGGTCACGTACATGAAGGTCAGTAGCCGCCTGTCAGCCCCTGGGCTCTCAACAAGCATAATCGCTAACTCTTATGCAGGAAGTCGCCAACGTATGAACCCCCCTTACCTCCGTCTGACGAGAAGCCCCCCCTTTTCCCCCCCGTAACCCCCTTTTACCCGTGGATCAAGCTGACCCCGCATCAGATTGGAGGCGAGCTTTCCGTCGATGAGCGTAACCTTCTCTCCGTTGCCTACAAGAACGTGGTCGGTACTCGCCGTGCCTCGTGGCGTATCATCTCCTCCATTGAGCAGAAGGAGGAGTCCAAGGGCTCTGAGCAGCACGTCTCGATCATCCGTGACTACCGCCAGAAGATCGAGACCGAGCTCGAGAAGGTCTGCCAGGATGTCCTCGACGTTCTGGACGAGTCCCTTATCCCCAAGGCCGAGACTGGCGAGTCTAAGGTCTTCTACTACAAGATGTGAGTCTTGGCTTCCAGGGAACGAACATTTACTGGCAGGTATAGAGAGAGCAGAGGCTGACTGTTGTACGAACTATAGGAAGGGTGACTACCACCGCTACCTCGCTGAGTTTGCCTCTGGCAACAAGCGCAAGGTCGCTGCCACCGCCGCCCATGAGGCTTACAAGGTGAGCTCTTCAAATTGCGTGCTATACTGGAGGACTTGCACTAATAATCATACAGAATGCTACCGATGTCGCCCAGACTGATCTTACCCCCACCCACCCCATCCGCCTTGGTCTCGCCCTGAACTTCTCCGTCTTCTACTACGAGATCCTGAACTCCCCCGATCGTGCCTGCCACCTTGCCAAGCAGGCGTTCGATGACGCCATTGCGGAGCTCGACTCGCTCTCGGAGGAGAGCTACCGTGACAGCACCTTGATCATGCAGCTCCTGCGTGACAACCTCACTCTGTGGACCTCTTCTGATGGCAACGATGCCGAGGGTGCTGCCCCCAAGGAGGACAAGCCCGAGGAGGAGACCGCCGCCGCCCCCGAGGACAAGGCCGAGGAGCCCAAGCCCGCTGCCCCTGAGTCCTAGAGGGGTGGTGTGTGTTCTTGTGTATCAAAAACAGTTGTGTCCCCGACGTGCCAGTTCAGGTGTGCGAATACTACCCGGAAACGCTTATGAAGGTCTGCTTTTAGCTGTGCGAAGGGTCTGGACCGGCACATATCTTCCACTTGTTCGGGATCCTGTGGGTCGGCCGGCGGAGTTTGATGTTTGGAGAGCGAAGAAAAGGGGCTGAGTGGAATTTACCTCTCTTTTATTCTCTCTTTATTCACCCCCAGCAAGATACAGTGTCTTATTTCAACTTTTTTATTCACCCCCACGCCCCTTTTCCCGATTTCCCCCTGCTGTTTCGCTCGTACGTGTTAAGAGCCTTAAGCTTTACAATATCTCAAATCAAAGTAACCAGTTCTCTCAATCCCATGCCCCGATACCTAGCGGGATTCGAATTATCAACGAATAACTGCTAGATCTTGTATTCTCCTCGAGAGCCGCGATCCCATTACTGCTACCACCGTTGGAAGTTTAACACCGCCGTAAAGATAAATAGCCGTCTTTACACGCTTACTGCCACCCACTGCCCATATAGAACATATACTACCTCATCACCTCCCAGTACTCGTTAACACTACGTCCCAAGATGAACATTTCATACATAGTAAGAGCCATAGACTTAGTAAGCGAATAACTGCGACAGCTTCTATAAGTACTAGCTGGAAATATATATGCTACCCACGCATATATGTACGGGAGAGATGAGCCATGCCCTATAAAAACCGTATAGGAAGCCAAATAGCGAAAGATAAATAATAATAATAAAAAAAAAAGACATTTTTATATGACGGATATACAAAACAGATGAGGACAAATGGACATGGTTTTATATAATGCATGTCAGGGCGCAAGCCGGTCTAGCAAAGATATGGAGTGGATGATTGAGAAGAGCATAGAAGAATTAATAGAC
>NW_020291623.1:30042-32869 GCF_003184755.1 Aspergillus piperis CBS 112811 | reverse complement strand
AAAAAAAAAAAAAAAAAAAAAAAAAAAAAAAAAACGTCCAAATCAGCGATTATCTCGAAGCATTTGTTGTCGACACCCTTCTGATATCTTTGGGATGCAACATATGCCTCTATAATGTTCGAACCCCCACCACTCACATTCTCGAAGTCTAACAAAGTTAGCAAATGTGAAAACCGAGTCTGATGCTACTATTTGCGACACCTACTGTTCTTGGACTGTAGCGACAACAGCCCCTCACGAAGGCCATCCAAGAGATCGTTATCTGATGGAGATATTCCCGGGACTAAGACTTCAAAGAGCCCCTTTGAAGGACGACAGAAAACCAGGTGCATCAGAAGTTCAGACTGCACTGCAAGAGGCCCTTGTGGATAGCTATTCGTATCTTTGGACACATGAGAATCAAGAGAAAGCTCGTTGAATGTGCAGACAAGTGATCGGCAAAGTCTTCACAAATTTCAGGCAACTCCTCAACCCAGTTAGAAAGGGTCTCACGAATCCTACTGAAATCTGCCAAGACAGTAGCATCACTCAAGACAGCCACAGGAGATGATCTGAGTATTCGTGCCTGACAGTCTTGTAATTGTTCCTCCAAAATTTGGTTATGCTTCCTCAATTGGGCAATCTTCTCCTGCATTGATCTTATAACGTGTTGATTCCCCCCAGAGATATGCCTAAGTTTGGATGTCTCATGGTACAGCAATTTTGATAGTTTGACTACATTGCTGTATGATTGCTCCAAACCAGCTTCATTCTCATATTCCTTGATTCTATTGTCGGGGGTTCGAGCAGCATCCGCTGATCTATCTCGCGCTATGCGGTTTCCCTTTTCTTGGGCAAAGTTGCAAGGGTGAAGGAGAGACTTTTCCTCTTCCTTGACACTGAAGATTTCCTTCTCGTCCATTTCTGTCCCGTTCTTCCTAATTTCAGGCCAATATTGGCTTGGTGCTTAAATCGATCGAAAGAAAATAAAGGCAAAGCAACAAGGTGAAGTTGGTTTCTCACCTACTCTGGAATTCCCACTGAACAGGAATACCAGATGAAGACTGCTTGATGAGGATACTGACCGCGAAGAATATCTAAGAGAAGTACCCATATCAGGACACGTGCATTCAACCATTCACTGCAAAAGGTTTCCTTTACCTGTGTTCACCGAGTTAGGCCTAAGTGAAAGTTGCATGACGGATCCCTCCCTTGCAATATCGCTGAACTCTTAAACTTGCCGTACTGATACTTCTCATACAGAGGTGTCTCACAGACAAGTGCGATTGGATCAGCTTACTGAAGTTGAGACTCTCCTGTCATAAACATCAGGTTCCTTGCAACGATTATCAAAGCGGCAAACAAGAGAACACAAGAGACATGGCCAGTTCTTCCCGTAATGGACCATAGTGATTGCGGTGGACTTTGGCACCACCTACTCTGGGATAGCCTGGGCTCAAACGAGTAACGTGCGTGGAGAGCAACTACAATATTGGAAGGTATACTGATGTCTTTCCCAGCCTGATAATCACCACATAATCACGGAATGGCCGCAATATGACTCTGACTCATGTGGTGGATTGACCAGCGAAAAAGCACCCAGAGAAGTCAGGTATGAGTATCCTCAGCACAGGAAGAAGAAATGTCTATGGGGCTTTCAAATCCTGGAGGAAATGCCACGGATTCGGTGGTTCAAACTCGAACTTGTTCCCGATCTTGATCTTGGGGAAGGAGCAAGACCGCCTTCGATACACAGTGATTGCCGCCGAATGTCTATTTCCTGTTTTTCATCACCCGAGAAGGTCGTTACCGACTACCTTC
Organism: Aspergillus piperis CBS 112811; assembly: GCF_003184755.1. Classification (NCBI taxonomy): domain Eukaryota; kingdom Fungi; phylum Ascomycota; class Eurotiomycetes; order Eurotiales; family Aspergillaceae; genus Aspergillus; species Aspergillus piperis. Next base: position 31,069 of record NW_020291623.1, on the reverse strand, counting down.
GTTCCCTACGTAAACATGCACTTTAAATTCTGAAATTGAGACTCGGTAGTTCAGTGGACAGCGCGAACCTCGAATTTGTTATCACAGTCCCAGCAATGTGGCCAGATAAAGCGAAAATGTCAACACTCTCGTGCGCAGAAAAAGCGGGCTTTGGAGACATGTCTACGATACACATTATATCTGAGCCTGAAGCTGCTGCCATACATTCGCTACGTGCTCCTGGGCACCCTTTGGCGGATATTGGAGATACGTTTGTCCTCTGTGATGCTGGTGGCGGCACAGTAGATCTTATTGTTCATGATCACTGGGCTTGAACCCTATGTGCGTCTAAGAGAAGAAGCACCGGGTACTGGATCAATGTGTGACAGCACTTTCCTTAACAAGAGCTTCGAAAAGTTGCTGGACGAACGCCTCTCCCATCTCCCGGGATGGGACAGAGACACGCTAGACGAGGCAATGCAGCGTTATGAAAGTGTCGTGAAAAGGGTATACGAGGGAAGCACTGATCACGACTTTATGTTTCCTGTGCCAGGTATAGCAGACAACCCGGAACTCGGGTGTCCGTCGCGGCCGAATTCGCGTTACTGGAAAAGAGATGCGGAAGCTATTTCTACCTACTATACGAGATATTGAGAAACTTGTCCGTGAGCAACTCCAGACTTCTCGTGCAGAGGTGAAAGCAGTTTTGTTGGTTGGGGGGTTTGGACAAAGTCCATACCTTCGCAAACATCTTCGTGACTGCTTCTCTCCGGGCGTGCAAGTGATAGCACCAGTCGACGGCTGGACTGCTGTCGTCAGGGGCGCGTTGGCAAAGACTCTTGGGGATATTTCCGACACAACGGCGAAGGCTTTCATAGAATCGCGCAAGGCCAGGGCAAATTATGAGACAATGTACCAGACCGAATTCATTCATGGGGTGCATGATGAGAATGAGAAGAAGAAGAAGAAGAAGAAGAAGAAGAAGAAGAAGAAGAAGAAGAAGAAGAAGAAGAAGAAGAAGAAGAAGAAGAAGAAGAAGAAGAAGAAG
>NW_020291623.1:19289-30032 GCF_003184755.1 Aspergillus piperis CBS 112811 | reverse complement strand
AGAAGAAGAAGAAGAAGAAGAAGAAGAAGAAGAAGAAGAAGAAGAAGAAGAAGAAGAAGAAGAAGAAGAAGAAGAAGAAGAAGAAGAAGAAGAAGTAGCAACGATCCTCCTTGTGCGATCCGGTCGACTCTTACCTTTCCGGGACTAACTGAGAACTATCGCATCTAGATACTGGACTTACTTTTATGGTGAGTATTGTATTGATGTTATGAGATGGTTTGTTCGCAAGGTACGGAGTTCTTCTCGAGTCAACTTATAAACGCTAACGACGTATTCAGGGGGATGACATGGAAGAAGCGAAGGCCATCAAAACAAAATGGACTAAACGTAGACGGATCAAGGATGGACCTTTCAGCTCAATTAGTGTCAGCCTATACAAAGTGGATACTGCTCTAGGTGAAAAGCCACCTTTGTATTTCAATCGCCGTGAGTCCTCTCGCACAGCTGAAAATGGTTAAGTACGGATTGTTGACTATACTATCCTCAGGCGTGAACCAACATGCCACATTGAACCCAAGTCTCGGTGTCATTGAAAAGGAACGCATCCCAATTGAACGCGGTGCAGACAATAAGCTGTACTACGTCGTCCAATACGAAATCCACGCGGTGTACTATTCCGCTCACTATGTATACACCCTCTGGTATGAAGGTCGCAACTATGGGAGCGTCAAAGCCGACTACATCTGAGCGTGAAGCTTCTAATATTTGAATTGGATCTGGTTTGGACAATCGTAGTGACCAGAAATAGCCACTCGTCGGCCATGGTATTTACAAGCAAGGCGGAAAGGGGAAGGGTTAACATGCGTCTGGGCGTTGTCTTCTGGATTCGTTTTGGCAGTGGGGGATCGGGATAGCTATTGAGGCAGAGCTTCATCTAACAGGCCGTCTAACGTGTACCTAAAGCTAAAAAAAATTATCTGCCTGACGGTAGAAAGATGTTCGATGCATCCATACCAACCGTAGCCATCACCCTGTTTATCACGTGATCCAAACACCTAAGCACCAGCCACACTTACCATGCGCCACAAGGCATTTGCCGCGCCGAACAAATCCACAACGGATCTTGCATCTTTCGCTGAAATCCAGAAATTCAGCAACAATCGGCGACATCATCAACCTCCCCCCCCCCATCACACACACAATGTCGAAGCTTGGAAAGTAAGCGGAAACTACCCCCCAATCCCCAAAGATCCAGGGTCAAGAAGCGACAAAAAAAGTAGAGAACGAAAAGAAAGAAAATCTGACCAGGACTGTTTTTCCACTTTCCAGCCGCGCCGACTGGGCCGACGACGAGGAGTTCGACGACCCCTCCGCTCTCCCCCCGCAGCAAATCACGACCAACAAAGATGGCACGAAGACTATCGTCTCCTACCGATTCAACGACGAAGGCAAGAAGGTGAAGGTGACCCGCCGGATCAAAACAACCGTTGTTCGCGAACATGTCAACCCTCAGGTCGCGGAGCGGAGGACCTGGGCCAAGTTCGGTCTGGAGAAGGGCAACGCGCCCGGACCTTCCTTCGATACGACCTCCGTGGGTGAGAACATTGCTTTCCGGCCCAGCGTCAACTGGAAGGTTCAGGCGGCCGAGGCGGAGAAGAATGGTGGCGAGAAGGGCAGTATGAAGGATCAGCTGAAGGACAAGAAGGTCAAGTGTCGTATTTGCAGTGGCGAGCACTTTACTGCTCGTTGTCCCTTCAAGGATACTATGGCTCCTGTCGACGAGCCCTCTGCTGGTGGTGAGGGTGGTGCTGAGGATTCTCCGGCTGCTGGCGCTTTGGGTGCTGGTACTTCTAGCTACGTGCCCCCTCATCTGCGGAAGGGTGCTGCTGGTGGCGGAGAGAGAATGGCTGGCAAGTATGAGAAGGATGATTTGGCGACTCTGAGAGTTACGAACGTGAGTTTCCCCCATTGCCTCACCCCTGTCCTTCATTTACTGGACACTGTTTTGCTATTTGCTGGTCGGTCTTCCCGGAGGGGAGGGGGGAGGGGTAGAGGGGACAGGGGATGCTAGTTTTCCACCTTCTGTTCCCCTCTCTCTCCTTTTCCTTGCCTGCTCTGCCCTCTCCTTCCCCTCTTAACACTCCTATTGGTGTTGTTCTGAGAGGGAAAGAAAGAAAGAGGAAGCAGCCCTTTCGGGCACACACATGGATGTCATGAGAACAGCAATCAGCTTCCTCTACTTTCCTTGCTTCTATTGCATTCGGCTTCCCACGGACACATCACTAACTGACAACAAACCCAAACAGGTGAGCGAGTTGGCAGAGGAAGGAGAACTGCGGGATCTGTTCGAACGCTTCGGTCGGGTCACCAGAGTTTTCCTTGCCAGAGACAGAGAAACCCAGAGAGCCAAGGGCTTCGCTTTCATCAGCTTTGCGGATCGGGACGATGCTGCACGTGCTTGCGACAAGATGGATGGCTGTAAGTTATCCCTCCATTTCATTCATTCCATTCCATTTCATTTTTTTTCCGCGCCATATTTGTTTTTCCATTGCCATCGTTGCAATGTCAGCAACAAAGCAAGTTATCGGAATCGCAACTAATATTTCCTCTTCATATAGTCGGTTACCGTCACCTCATCCTGCGCGTCGAATTCGCCAAGCGTGCCACTTAGATTTTCTCCAATTTCCAATTCCCACATTTTTTTCTTCCCACACTTTATTCTCCTCCTTATTCAACTTCTTTTGCTTTTTGGTTTTCCGTACGTATCGTGACATGACACCCTTGGGTCTCTTTTCGTCAGGCAGGCGGGTATCTCCATCCATCCACACTTTCCATGGCTGAAGAAGATCTATTGACTACATTTCTTTGTATTGTATGATCCGATCGATAATGATGATTACTGAAGAACAAAATGCATTCTAATGTGTCGTGCGTGTGTGTGTCGTCTTCCCTCTTTGCTTTTTTGGGGTCGATTTGATACAGAGAAAAGCAGCGTGGTCTGGTCTTCCTTTATCCTTATTCGCGCACTACTCTCTTCCGGTTCAATGTGTCTATTTGTCATGCTGAGTTGCAAGGCAAGGCAAGCTTGCTTGCATGCTCTTTTTTTTTTTTTTTCTATTTCTTCCTTTTTACTCTTCCGTGCATTGATCGATCGCGGGTGGAAGTATTCTCAGATCGAGGGAGAAGGTCCAAACCCAAAAACAAAAGTACTTCAATTTGTTCGTTGGAGTCACACTGCATAGAGTGTAATAGAGTAGTTAAGTAAAAATGTTCGGTCCTGCTTACTTGGGAACCTAGTAGTACTGTCTAGGTTCCAGGACGGGGAGGAACTGGTTTTATTGGTTATTGGGGTAATGCTCCGTATCATCGTCCGTCAGGTATCGACAGCCTGGCTGGGGTCTACATCTCAATCAGACGGTAGATATTGAAGAGCCTCCTGCTTGGTATGTCTCGGGTAGTTGGTTATTAGATCCTTGCTATGATGACTCAATGCGTATTAGCTGACAAGCTTCTATGATTTGGCGGCATGTGTCAGAAAGGCTTAGATTTGAGCCACTCGGGGCGCGACAAGGCAGCATTGACTGTACTGATCAGGCTTTGCAGAGACGAGCTGCATGGTGAATAACGACCATGGAGCTACAGAGTGGACCAACGAGCCAAGGTCATGGTCAGTCTGTAGATGGTCCGGGGGTCAACAGCTAGCTGTCTATGAACGCCGGGGATGCTGAGATATTGGTCATGACAATCGCGAAGGGAGGCTGTGTTGTCGTTCGGTAAAGGTGGAAGGCTGCTGGCTGATAGTGCGTTTGCATGAGCTTCGTCATGAGTTTCATCGGCAAGGCAGCTCTGCATGTGTATCTGTCTAGGGAAGAAAAATCGGCATGACAAGCGGGAACGACGCACTGCTCGAGTAGACGATTCCGCCTTGTATGGAGAGCATGACCAGATGTGAGATCGATATCGAGCCGCCATGACCCCAGGGCCATAGAGGACATCTCCCAGCATACGAGCGGATGCACGGGACTATTCAGAGCGTGGCGCCGGGCCAGTGGCTTTCGATATTCAATCACATCAATTCGGTTTCGTGTAATCTTCGTTCACAGCCCGGAGCATTCGCTGCTCGGAAGGATTGTGAATGGTGCTGTGTGTCCAGATGGCTGGTTACATTGCACGAAAACGGGTATGGAACGGGAAATTATTAACAATGGTTTTGTGTATCGTTGGGGGGGGGGGGCGTATCCAGCAAGTCCTGAAACCAGCCTTTCTTGGCTCTGAGACAGACCCTCTGGCTTCATTCTGTGCGACTCGAAGGGCGTACAGGACTGGCAAAAGGGATCGGGAAAGATAGGGCGTCACTATTCAGCGTATCCCAGCACCACTCGCATCAATATTGGAACCGGGCTGTACTATGCACCGATGATAGATATCAGCATAGACAATTGATAGACTGACTACTAACCTAAGAAGTTGCACAGACAGGATGGATGTAGTAAAGATGCGCCGGCTTGCGGGCGCGCCCAAAGAAAAAGCTGTAGGCCTATTCGTAGTTATAGCGTGCTTTGTCGAACAACCAGATGCATATTGCCACCAACTGTAGTGAAAGGATGGCCGGATTGCAAGACCAAAGAGAGCTATACTCATCAAGCAAAGGGTGCCTTACAACAAGACTACACCTGACCCTACCTTGACAAAGAATCCTAGTTGAAGGCAATTGGAGAATCGTACAAGTGGGCTGACCAGAGTCTATGCAGACCGCATTCAGTACTTTCGGGTCCGAGGCTACAGCGTTTACAGCGCAAGTTGTCGGCTATGACACGCGTTGCAGTGATACTTGTGCTCCCATTATAGTAGTTCATGAAAATATGTTGGACTGCTTGTGCTTTGGGACGCCAAGGACGATCGTATCTGTCAGGTTTATCCTGTACCTATACATTAGCATGAGGGGCGCGGTGGACCTTGTCGAGATCATCTTCTTGATGTGATGGTTCGCTAAAAATAATTGAATAAATGGGGCCACATGCAAAGTTAAAACCACACTTCGTCGCGCAGCTGAAGCTGGGCACTAAAAGCCTGCCAAGGACTCATTCAAACGTGGGAACATTAGGGGATCCCGGAAATTAATGCCGATTGTTCTGGACTCTAGATGAGCTCAGCTGCCTTGATTGGCATGACAACCGATGTGCGGACTATCTTGATGGTCCAAACCGTAATATCGGCCAGTTGCAGATAGGAGCATGCCATGGCTGTCCCTTCGCTCCATTAGGCTAATAAAGGTAATTATTCGACTGTCGTACAGGAGTACCGTCCGCAGAGGGTATCAGCCACCACCAGTGCGGGTAGAAAAAGTCAGCAGGTGAAGAGAAGAGCGTGTCGCAGCTATTGCTCCTGGAACACTGAAGATGCGAGTCAATCGGAAGTACTCCATCTGCACAAAATGTTAGCACGGGCAACCCTAGGACAGGTCCAACACATTCCCGGATAGGCTAGAAGCCATGGTCTTGAATGGGACCTTGTTCGAACTCTAATAGGGACGGGTTTCCGGGCGGACGGGCCTCTCTTAACCAAGGAAAGGCTGGGGCCAGTTGAGACAAAGAAAAAGGAATTAGTTGAAGAAAGTTTACTCACTATGGACATCCGTAGTGGAGAAAGGTTCCTTCGGAGTAGGAGTAGGCTTGCTTCCCATGAGTCACGGTAACTGTGTCTCCATAAGATGGTACTCTGTGATTCGCTAATCAGTCCCCACGGGTATTAGTGGACTCTAGATCGAGCTGAGAATGGCGGCCAAGACAGCAAGCAATAAACTTTTGCTATTATGTAGGCGGCCATCGTGGAGGGCATCTATCTGGACGTGCCAATAATAGACGGAAGGCCATGACGAGGACCGTTGCCTGAACAAGGTTTTTCTGACGGTCCCAACGGCAAGGCTACGAGTCAGTTGGATGCCATAACAATAAAATATATTAATCAAAAAAGAAATGGATGGATGGGATGGAGGAGACAAGGACAGGGACGATAACGGGGTGGATGGTCGAAGGCTCAATCGTTGTTGTAAGAAGGTCCATGCAGGTATGCCGCTATACTCTTTGGGGATGACCCCATGCGGGGCACGTGCTTTCGGTCGGGTTGGGTTTAGCGTCACGATGCGGTTCCCGATTCATGTTTTGGTGTGTCTCCGCCGAACCAGGCGCACGAAATTCAAAGGGGAAAGAATAAGCAGGGAAAACAAGCAACTCCACGAACAAATTCCTAAGATGTTTACCATCTGGAAAAGGATCCAGTTCGAGGACTGTCTATTCTCTGTTTCTGATCTTTCAGGAGAAAATTCGTCCCTTTGCCAATATCATCATCACCTCATTCATCATGACCGATCAGCAATGTCCTTTCTAGGGAGAAATTTGAATCTCATGGGTCTTTGACGCCCTACCCTTGGACTTCAACCCGCCGATAGGCTCCCTTCAACGGGCTAATGGGGCTTACCCTGGCTTGAAATGCAACCTCCGTCTCTAGCCCCCCTGGTTCAAGGTTACTATGGGATTCGCGCCGCATCCCGCGGACACATCCTGCACGACATTCGCCCTCCCTCCATTAGGGACTCCATACCCTTGTACAGGCCTCCAACAAATGGCTCTCAAATAAGACCCCAGCACTGGGTCTCCACCAATTATACATCCTTGGCTACTTTTTTCAGCACGGTGCATATCACATCTCAACCAACTAGCTTCCTGCGAGCCTGGATGATCATGCAGCCACATAATAATCCTTCACCGGATAAGGAAAAGAAGCCAGAAAATAGGAGGGAAAAGGAAAAGGGGAAAACACAAAACTGATTAAATTTAAGGAAAGAAAAAGAAAAGAAGCGAGAAAGAAGACACTTACGCCCACCCCCACTGGCTGGGATACCAGAGACCACTACCTACTAAGTAGGTTCGGCGGTCTCCTTTGCCCTCTCACCAAACAGTGCCTCTTCTCGATTCTAGAAAACATTGCCGTGTGCTCCGTACAGCGAATGTTACTTTCTCCGTACTGGGCAAGGGTGGTGTGACTGGAAGAAGGTATCATTGTTGCTGGAGCATATTCCCTAACTATTACTGGTACAGCCAAAAGTTCCAACAGATTAGTGTGTATGGGACGGGTCATGACCACACACTGCTCTTTGTATCGGCCGCATTTTGGATTCGAATCGTTTCCAAATCGTTCAAGCCCATGTCGGTGAGTGAACAAACCACCATACGGTAACAGAAAAGAAAAATATAAAATAAAATAAAAATGACAATAATGAAATAAAACAACCGTTGGATCGAACATGTCGATCGCCTGATCTCTCATTCATGCAAGAGCTACTGCTGCTCGTGCCTCAAGCACTCGAGATCCTCTTGAAAGCATCCAAGGCCGGAGCTCATGCCTAGAACATGGATTCTTTATTTGGGTCCACAGGCCCCTGTCTGGGACTGTACAGTTTTTTACGGAGTACATCGACCGTTCGTCAATGGCCTTGAAAGCTATTGGTTGTCTGCATCTGCCGAAGCTCAGTAGTTATCAACAGTCTCCATCATGCGACTGGGGTCTGCACGATTCCCGGAGTGATGATCGTCGCTACTAATCCGTTCTAGCACCATTCTAATTTGTTTTGCTGCACTTTGCCGTTCGCCGGGTGTTTTTGCCGGTGATGTTCTGTATGGAGTATGATCAATTCACCAATCACGCCGCCAGCTGAACCATGTCCAAGTTGGTCTCCATTCTGCTCTTGAGTTTGTGCAGCGCTGAAATCTGCCTAGACGTGGACCATGGGGATGTAACATGGATTTCAACGAGTGCCGTGTCTCTCCAACGGTTTCGACAGGGTCCCAAACTCTTTTTATCCCCTTCGCGCGCCATTTTAGTTGATACACCCATTATCAGCCAGGAAGGTAATTGCTCACTCTACCTATTAACACAATTTTAAAAAAAAAAAAAAAAATTCAAATAGCGAGAAAAGAAAGTAAGAAGGAAAATTAACAATAAAAGGAAAAAAAAAAAGGAGGGGGGGGAACCATATTGTTTTCTGGGAAATTAATGGGGGAGGGGGGGGAGTGTGCCGAATAGAGGAAAATGAAAAACGGAAGAAAAACAAAGGAGCGCATTTTCCATTCGCGCAAGCGTATCCCAAAGGCAGCACGAATTGTAGTCCGTTTCTGTTCTTTTTCTTCTGTTCAGTCATGGATCGGCAACAACAAATGTCTTTAACCCTGGCCTCGACTAAACTCAACAGCAAACTCGTGGCGAAAGTGGTATTCGCTTTCAAGCTTAAATTGGCAACCTGAAGCTCCCAGGGCTTGTGCACGACGAGCTTGTGCAGACATTCCCGCCGCATCTTACCAGGGTCGCTCATTGGTCACCGTAAAGGGGCCAGGCTAGGTAGACAGCGGAGAAAGTGGGCGTCGTGTTGGTGTGGCACGAGAAAATACCATGACATGAAGGAAGTGGTTTTTCATCCAACACCGGGAAACAGATATCAAGCGATCAGATCCCTCGACTGCTGGTCCAGGGCATTTTTACCAGTCAACAGCTCATTCTGCACGGCGGCTAACAGTTCTCTGCGACTCAATTCTCCATCTTCTTTGTCAAAATTCTTGATAAATCCACCGAGAGGCCAAATTGGAGCCCTGAGCCCAACAGTTATCTCCTTGACGTGGACAAGCGGAACATTGAGATAACCGATATACCCACATATAGGGTTGCATCTCAAAATTGAAAGCTGCAGTGATAGATGCAAAATAACCTTCCTCATACTTGACTCAACTTGCTCGTCATCTGCCAATTGATACATGTGAGTCAATTCCACTTATAAAACTCAGGATTCTGCACCAACAATAACTCTATGGCACATGCATCTCTATCTTCTCCCTGTCCTTGTCTTCCTTCTGACTCCATTCGTTGCTTTCGTTCTTTTTCTTGTGCCTTGTTGAGTGCTCTCATCACTATTCCGTTGTCTGAAATGCTTCGGCTACCACTTGATCCTTCCATGGTTATTGTTCTAAAACCTACATCTTTTGTTCAGCCAAGCCACTTACCACCGATTACCGCACCGTGGTGTGGGTAAGCTTATGCCTTGACAGCACTTGCTACATGCTGCCTCTATTGTAAGATTTACCTAGCAAGCCGTTGAGATCCTTTCCGTCATGGCTGTCGTGGCGAACTTGGAACGCTGAGCACAATCATCTACGGATGCTTCTATGTTTTCTTTTTTTCCCTTTCTAAATCCACGGAATTTCCTTTTTCGTTTGGCTTTTCTTTTCTTTCCTAGATTAGTTCCGTTCACCCCTCTCTGTCGCCCCTTTTACATGGACATGTCGTCTACCTCAGTGGGATCGAATACCTGATCAGCCACAATATCATCGAAGCAGATTTACTTCATGCACTAGTCGACCTTTGTCATCCTCGGGGATTTGGAAAGGTCCATAATCGCCTGTGGTGACTTCCTTTCGGCGGTTGGTTGAGTCACTGACGGTGTTATAGAATCGCGTCGCTATACCAGGGATCTCGCCATTTCTAATATCTCCGAATAAGAGCGATAGTGTATGTCGAGGCGCGCGGTTGTAAGACCAACAGGATACTTCACTAACACCTTTCGCTAGCTATCGCCTTTTCAGCTTCTAGCGTACCCTTGTTAGGCGCCGCCCAAGCCTAGCGCTCGCCGGGCGTACTTTTAGTGCTTTAGTTTGCGTTGATTCCAAGGGTCCCAGACGCGAATCGGCCTCCTGCGTCTAGCTTGCTAAGCCAAGATACCCTGATTTACCGATCTACCTTGTCTTGAGATTCCTTTTAACGGCAATTTGCTAGATGACTGTCGAAGTTTGCAAATGAATCAGTGTAAGTGGACTCATTTTCTTGTTAGTACCGTTGGGAACTGGATTTTTTGTTACGGGTATGGTTTTCTTTATTACCGCCAGTCTTTCCAAGATACGATCTGAGGATCAGGCTTTGCACTCGTGACCCGTTTGCGATTTGCTTCTGATAGGCGATCTACATCTGGGGTGACGTTTATTTCTTCCTTTCGCATCTCGAGCTCTTCTATTCGGTTACACCATTTCAGGCGCTCCATTCCTCTGGTATCATAACGACATCAGGAAATACTGCTTCCTTGGTCGACAGGGATGGGATACCCTATTTCATACCGGGCTGATCAGATAAATTGTGTCCTTTCTTTTTCGTTCCTTCCGGCTTCCTTATTTCCTCGCATTGTTCTTGGTGCATTCCTGTGATATTCTGGTTATCCAATTCTGGTTTTTTCTTCTCTCCAGTATTGCGCTGTGGATCTACTCGCTACCGAATGGAACCTGGCAATGCGATTCATCATGAGCTTTTTCTTAGCAACGCTTCTGCAGAGCACCTTTCCACTGGACGGCCCGATAAACACCGACGGGGACTATACAGGGACATCACGACCATTTTCGAGTTCGACAGGCTTTTCCATGGATGAAGAGGAAAATACCCGAAGGGGCGGTGCTGTTGGCCACCCGCTGGCGCAGCCAGTGTCAATACCAGCTACTAACGGCCTGCGATACAACACACAGCAGCCTGCGATGCAGGAGGTACCGTAAGTTGTCTTTCAATTCAGACTGCCCTTGTGCTCCACTTGGCCCGCTTGCAGCCACTAGTCACAGCTTCTCCCTTCTAGTCCGAACAAGCTGAATAGTTGGCCCAACGCCCTCGATTGATTTATTATTCTTTATTATTTTTGCTGTTATTATTATTATAATTATGATCATTATTGCTATTCCTTTTCTATTTTTCTTTTTCTTTTTTTTTTTTTTTTTTTTTTTT
>NW_020291623.1:0-19233 GCF_003184755.1 Aspergillus piperis CBS 112811 | reverse complement strand
ATTATTATCAAGATGATTTTGTCGTGTGCTGTTGATAATAATGATGTTGATGGCAATCTTGATAATTCCTGAATATTCCAAATCTACTCACATTAGCCCTGGGGGCGTTGAGTGGCTTTATTTTCATTTTTATTTTCTATTTTCCTTTTTCGATGTTGTTTCCCTTTTTTTCCTTATTTCCCTTTTCCGTGTTGAGCACCAATTTCTCATCATCCATTTTCGTCATTGCTCCCTTCTTTCTTTTCGAATTTTATTTTATTCTTACTTCCTTATTTATTTTATGTCAAAGTGCCGTTCTTAATGGTCTATACCAAACTGCTGCTTGCATGCGTCTACCTGCTGCTCCCTGGTCGCATTACCGAATCTTTAGCATATCCTCTCGCAAATGATGGCCGCACAGCTCGTCGCTGGTTCATTTATACATGCTGTATGGTCGTGATGCGTTGGGATCCAAGCGTTCTATATCTTGATTTTCTTCTGCTGTCATCCTCGACGATTGTCTTCGGCAATAACCCAGCAGATGAAATAATTTACTGACCTGAGTCTGATCTTCTAGCTTTCCGCCGTCTCCTACCTCCATTCTCATGAGCCCTACTGACACATGCTCTGGTTCGTTTCCCTTTATCTCTCGGTTCCCTGCCATCGGCTAACATGCGCCCTCCATCAATATGGTGCGGTGCTTCACAGAAACATTCTCTCCTTCATCGAACTCACTGTATACACATTTCTCAGGAATGTCATACGATAGAATGTCGGATTACAGATCCCATCGGGTGCCCCCACTGTAAGTGTGTCTCAATCTTTGGTTCTTTGTTGACATGCACCGATTGATAAGAAAACTTTGGGACCTGTACAGTCAGCCGCCCGCCAACATGTCACCTAGTCTGCAATCGCAGGGGACAACCGTCTCTGGAAGTACCTCCATTATGGGGCGAAATGATGGGTATCCGGGAGCATACGCACTCCATCGAGGACCTTTCCAAGGACCTTTGACAGGTCTTGGGGAAATCAATAGGATCACGCCCTTTGGAACAACCCCTCGAGGTGTTATCGAGGGCACTATGGATCGACCCCCGAGCGTGTATATTGGGTCGGGGACTATGTTGATGGACGCCGTCCAGCAACGTTTGCCCCAGCCAGTTGCCGATGCTCCTCCGTTCGGCGAAACTATGGTGATTCAACCGGTCGTCTCCGGAGCTCAAACCATCACTCCTGAGATACAAGCCAAGATACATAAGGGTTTCTTCCAGGTCGATGACAAGTGGACGTGCTATAGACGCAATTATTTCTCAGTCTCGTGTTCGTTCACGTTGCAGCCGTGGTCAAACGCTCCACTATACGTGAAATTGTCGGAGCATGGGCCAGAACGCATTACAAGATTTGCCATGTCAATTTCCGCCGTAGTGAACCAACAAGTTGGGGAAGTTCGGGAATTGGTTCAACACACCCCAAAACGGGACAAGCAATCGGAAAGAAAACCGGGAAAGGTCATATTGCAACCCTCTCAACCTACGCCCTTGGTTCTGGGCCATGGAGCATCACCAAACAACAGTCAGCATGGGTTTTCGTTGGCGTCACAGTCGGCTGGGTTATCGCTGGATTTCGCTGGTTACCCAGGAGCGGGCCAGCCTTCACAGCCGCCAACCCAGCACACGTTTGAGCGAATTCAGTTCCAGAAGGCGACGGCGAACAATGGAAAACGGCGAGCCCAGCAGCAGTACTATAATCTAGTCGTTGAGCTCTATGCTGAGGTCGCCAGTTCGGTTCCAGGTACCGATACCCAATGGGTCAGAATTGCCAGGCGACTTTCGCATCCAATGGTAGTCCGGGGTCGCTCCCCGGGCCATTACAAAGACGGCCGCCGCGATAGTTCGACCAGCATGGGCCCCGATGGAGGGATCGGTGGCTCCGGCGATGGAAGTGGAGGGGCTGTCCTACCCCCAGGATTAGGAGCAGGTGCACGGTCTCACTTGGCCCTCATGCCGTACGACTCTTCTCAGCGCGGTGGGCCACATTACGGTCGAACAGATTACCATCAAATGACCGCGCCAGACCAGACACCGCTAAGCGAGAGTCCACACATATCGTCATCCTCGTCATCGGCGTTTGATATTGGACTCATGAATGATAACACCATGGATCCGATGGACTCGATGAAAAGCTCGTCCAGCATGGATACCTATCAGGACTCTAACTATAGCGTTATGAACAACCGAAAGCCGGCAAGCCATTACCGCCATCCACATCCCTCATTCGAGTACGAATCCGTATCCAAAACCAGCGAAGAGACCGGCCATGCATTTCCCCAGCCATTTGAGTCGATGGTCTCTATGGTGACGAATAATGATCAGCATGAACCTCCGCATCACCTGAAACAACCCCCTCGGCTAGCTTCTCACCTGTACCAGCACTCTAGTAGCAATGGCTTTAACCCCGTCTATTCAACTCGCACCGCTGATGGGAGCTCTTATGGTCGATTTACCAACTCCCAAAGTCTGTGCGCTTAGCAGGTCTCTGGTAATTTCCTTTCCATCTCAGCCAATGCGAACCTTTCATGCACATCTCTTGTGTTGTGTGTGTCCGTCGTTGTCTTTTCCTTTTATCATTTATGTTTACATTCTCTAGTTTCTATTATCTTTTTGTCTTATCTTTTATTTCCCTACTTATTTTGTTTCTTATATCTTTTCTTACTTGCTTTCCTACTATCCTCTCTCTTTGTGATCCAGATGCTTTTGGAAAGCTTTCCTTCCAGTTTCTCATGTAACCCGTTCATGAAGCAGAAAAGTCTTCCCCCAGATGAAGTTCTTCTGTCCCAAGCGCCTGACCCTACGTTTGCCGAAACGCGTTGGTTGCATTCGACGGACATCCGATGACTCATGTATGCCTATAGACTGCGAAGCTGAGCTGACCTGCCCTCTCTCCCATGTTGAAAGAAAGTTGAAATTGCATTACCACGGTGACAACCCCTTTTAGGATCCTTGTGCACCGGGGCTTGTTTCATTCCCTTTGCTTTTCCTTCGCCCCACTTATTTTCTTCTTTCTTGTTTCCAGCCTGTCAATTTCCTTCTCCCCTTCCCCCCATCGCAACCCCCGATTGATGCTGCCTCCGGAAGGACCAAAGGGAGGATGCATTACTTCCATTCCCCGTTTACAACAGACGGGGCCCAAACATCTGAGTTTCTACATGTAGGCGAGACTGGAATTTTCCTTTTCCAGAAAGGCCAAAAAGAAAACATAAATATTTACTATGATTTTGGACTTACAAATATTCTGATGCTAAAACAAACTACCAACGAAACTTCGTTTTAGAATTACGAACCAACAGGAAGGCTAAAACCGAGCGTCTCTCTCAAAGTGGAGCATTTCATGACCATTCGAGAAAAAAGCGAACCAAGATAGTAATAATAATTCGCATGCAAGACCCAGCCTGCCAGCGAGAAGGATTGTAGTTCGCCGGGAGAGGGTAATAATTGGTTACTGCCGGGGTAGAATTTTCTTCGACATGCTGCCCTACTTGGCCCAGCCAGGTATGCCGCTATCAAGTCAATCCAATCTCAACTGACTAACCCTGTTCGCTGCACGCGGAGAGGGGGGTGTCTTGAAACCAGAACCAGAACCCCATGCATGGAAAAAGCAATATGGAAGGGTACGAAGAAACCCAACGAAGCGGATCTCTCATATTATTCCTGCATAGGAATTGAACGTACAGATAACATGAATTGTCAATGAATCAATGGAGAGGGGGGAAGAGAGTGTGAGAGAGAGGGAGGGGAGCCGGGTAAGGGACAACGGATTGAGATCCGAGACTTTTAGTTATGCAGTATGCCGTAATTGATAGATGATCGATAGTACCAAGATTAGTGGATGATCATCATCATGCTTCTAGCTCACAGCCGTGGCAAATTCCGCGGTAAGTTAAGGATATGTATTTACCTATTTGAATGGAGGTCAGGGAGAGGATCAGGGAGGGGGGGGAAGCTGCGTGAGGAGGGGATTGGTGGTGGTGGTGGTTAGGGGAGGTGTGTGAGAGGGAGAGTGAGAGACAGAGAGAACAAGCCATTAACGACCCCGAGCCGCCCGGATCTCAGGCCAGATGACGAGGGAAGATCGACGAAGGGACCGAAGCCCCATCCTTTCATTTGTTGTGGCCGAGTTTGGCGGTCGGTGACCGACAGCCATTGAGGAGGGGGGATAATTCCCAGTAAGTGATTTGGTGGCAGACATGCCTAATAGGTACATACACTACTATTTTGTAGTAGTAAGTAAATTACTAGTAGTTAGTAGTTAGTGGGTGGATGATTGCTGTGACGGAAGATCGATGGATGGGGGATCGATCGTATAGTTTACGGTTTGTTTTAGTCTAGTTTAGTTTTTTTAGTTTTTTAGTTTACGGGGAAAGAATTCCTGGGGGTGGAGTTACTCTCGGTAACTACTGATACTACCAACTTACCGTACAGACGCGCTTGCCCGAAACCAAATCAACCAACACACACTTACTTACTTCTACTTCCACTTGCTGGTTGCTGGTTGCTCCATACATACTTACTACTCCAGAACTCACATAGTACTCCCACTCCTTTTACTTCCTCCCGCCCACTTACGCTGCCAGACTCAGCAGGAATGAATGAAGAACCAAAGAATAATAGACTGCAATAACAGACCCCCATGCTAGAAGCAATGGAGAGAGAAAAGGGAAAGAAGATAGGGCCAATCACTCCTTCTCCTTTTTCCCGCGGCTTTTCCTTTGTTGTCGATGTGCCGGAAGGGAAATGGGATCCTTTTCCCGCCTCACCGGCACCATCCTGGCTGCTTCTCTGTCTGTCTGTCTTTCTCACTACTCCTCACTAGACAGCAGACTAAATACTTAGCTCCTGCTCTTGACTACTGCCTAGTCACAAACTAACTATCTACCTATCGATCTATTAGGTGAGCTCACTCCTGACTTGCTAGCTTGGTAGCCAGTTCACCCACTACTATCTATACATACAGCACGCCAAGGTGCCCCGGGTAGAGTAAGTAATTGTCCCCTGAGCATGGCTCTTCCTGCGAACCTCATCAACCGGTGTCCACCTCAACATCACGTCTCATGTCATCTCATCCATGTATTTCTGTTGCTTCCCGCCTTTTCTTTTAGGCCTATATTGTCGCCCCCCACGTCAGAAGTCCCTGGTCCTTCCATGGCTGCAGGTGACGGCACTCGAGCGACGTCAAAAGGAAGATGCAACTAACGCGACGATCATCCCACCAATGCGTTCCATGATCGACCGGGCATACATTAGGCCGCTGATTTAATCTCGTTAGTGAGCGTGCATGCTCTCTCCCCTTTTAGCGCCTCCCATCGATGCTTCCCATCACGGCGGCAAGTGTAACTATCCTACTGGGTGCTATCCAGGATATCCAGCCTCCAAGCCTTCGGGTACAACTCCATCGCCATGCGGGATGACCACTCGCTCCAAGCGCTGACGGGCGCGTCTGTCTGGTTGAGCCACTCCTTCCAAACCCTTCGGCCTCTCGGACGTTCCGGAGTCATCCTGACCCGACAATTGGTTTCCCTTTGGTCTGAATATCAGCCTGCAAGGACTACACCATCGGCGTTCTTTCGGACCCGATAAATTCTGATCTGCCGGTCCTTATCTCTCTCACTCTCTCTAGTGATGCATCTGCATCCATCTCATCGGGAAAAAGAAACGCGAGAATCAATTAATTCATACTACACAACATGTCTCCTTCCGTCAACCATCCAGGCGCCATAAGCAGCAGTCCCCACCCCCCAACAGATTTCGGCAGCGTGGAATTATTGTCCGTCCCAATAGACTATGCAGAATCAAAGCAATGATAAACCATCTCACACCAACCGGACACGCTTCACCTTTTCCAGTGGTTTCCAACCTCTGTAATGCCCGCAGGCGGGGTCCCCGATGGCTACCAAATACTCCAAGCATTGCTGAGGTAATATTGGCTTCCCTAGAATGGCCCACCATGCACGTCGTACAAGGGAGGGGGTGTGAATGACCCGGGCAAAACTGATGGGGCCCAAGCCTTGCAAGCCACAGAAGGCCTGGTAATTTTGACCGACAGAAGTACGGTCTGGTAGAGGGCGGCCAACGAGAACGCCGCAATGTCCCTTTGGACAACTCTCCGGATCGTTGTGCAACCGTTGCATCCAATCTGCGTCAGTTTCACCGCACCAACGTCAGCGCCCAACGCAATGTATGAACTTGTCGACTTGCCCTTTTCAACGGCCAGGGCTCCAGTCGCTGCCACTTCCATGCGCGCCCCCTACTCTTCCCACGGGCGAGTCGATGGGATGCAACCCGCCCCACCCATCTTCCTGGAGCAGTTGATGTCGCAGATTGGAGCCTTCGGAGTCTTGCATGCAATAGCCGAGCAGTATCTGAGTCAAATAGGGACCCCATGTTCGTCTGTACGTCAAATGATCCTGGGTCGCTGATCTCACTCCGTTGGATTCTGCTCAGAACCTGAGACCATGGTCCCAGTGTCGATTGTAATCCCTGGAAAGAGAAAGTCTACCAGCCATGCGAGCCCCCTGTCGAGTGCTGACAAGGCTGTTTTTCGTGTCAACATTGGTCTTTCATGGCCAACCCCCTTTACGAGCTGGTGAAGATTCTGTCCCAGACAAACCTTCTTTCTTTCCGTAGATCATACCCTGTCACATCACCCTGCGCTGAGCTGCGTGGAGATTGTCTCATTTCCTTTCGCCCTTTACTCGCTCAATTGCTTGCTTCGACCCCCCCTACAAGCATCGGCTAACTGCCAGCGCAACTCTCTGGGTTCTTCATGGGCCCGTCAGCTAGTCGTCTCAAGACTTCTCCCGACATTGCATGCATGAAAATCCTGTTCCACGAAACGGCCTCCGGATGTTGTGTCCCGCCAACAAACTTCTGACAAGGCTAGACACACGACAAGAAATGAGCATCTGCTCCCCCTCCCCCATTTCCTGCGTCCTGCTGCAACTCGCCTAACTCTCCTTCTGACTCAAATGCCGCCTATCTGCTTCTGCCTATTATTATTCTGGCTTATTCCCGTCCCCAGCTTCAACTCGCAAGAACATGTGAATGACGCCCATTGGTGTTTCGAAGTAACCGGTCAAGGCGGCCTGCATCTGCGATAACCAAATGTTGGGCTGCTGACGTCTCAACCCAGACCCCCAGCCTCACTACCGTAGCCGAGAGTACCCGCCTCCATCTGCATCACCTACTTTGCATCTTTCTCGACTCTCGATATCCGGACAGCCAGTTTCCGATCCAACTCCTCCTGTTCCTCTTTGGTAGGCGCCATACCCATAGCATTTTCCACTTGCGGCGAAGCCCAAAGCCCAATCGACGCCCAGGCCGTCACGCCGGTTCCGAATAGAGCTCTCGTTTTGGGCGAGAGGGACCGATATGAGCTGTGTGGTGCGTATCTCCCAGTCAGCGTAAAGCCATTTCCTCGTCAGCATTCTAATAGACCACCCACCTCCAGAAAGACATCCTTCTAAGTAAAAAAAAGGGTAAGTATACGAGTAACGGATGTTAAGAATGTAATTAGGCACCAGGTAAGTAAGGTAGTTCCACTCAATTGTTCTTTTGCAGTCCGGAAAGGTTGTGTGAATCGAGCTCTCTTCGGCAGTAACTTGGAATACCAACTAGTCTCAATACGGTTTAGTCAATTGGCGTCCAATTCCGCCTTCCTATTACGTCCCAGTCAATATAGCGCCAGGAACCATCGAATTAACGAAATGACCTGTATCTTCTTCCCTCTCTTTCAGACACATCAGAAAAGAAGAGTAGAAGGATTGATCTGACATATTACCCATCATAAAAAGCATGCACTGCATGTATGTCACTCAAGATAGAAAATAAGATTTCGGCAATGAGACGTATAGCATACTTGAAACTTGAGTAGATCCTCTAGATCAATTCTACATAGCAGTTTCCTCAGCAAATAAATACTACCTAGTCGAGTTACTTACTGAAGTAGTAGGTCATGAATCATATTATATACAACGATAACTCAGTAATATCGATTCAATAGTAAATTAATTGACTCATGCGTTGCAGCAGCTATCTACTAATGCTACGTAGTTTACTAGTACTTAGTACTTGATATTACTCGCTCTGTGATATCTACCTATCTATCTACCTATACTACTGTCTTACGTGAATCGTAAATTGCTATGAGTACTATCACCTATCATAGGGACTTCATACTACCCTATCAAATGTGGAATGTGGAATGTGGAATATTCCACATAGGAGAAAGAACATGTATGGTACGAGTCATCCTATTACTGAACTTGAGTATACAATAGATATCTGTCTTATTTACATTTTACTTTCGATAGCAACCAAGTAGTTGATGTTTCTTTTGGCGAAGCTAGTACAGACACTAAGCGCACTGGATAAATAATAGGCTAGAGACGGGTGTCCTTGAAGATAAGAAAAGGGGTAGAGAGAGAGATAAAGGATAGTGTACGTACAGTCAATAGGGGATGAAGCTAGGGCATATCCATCTAACTATCTATCTACTTGTTGAGTACTGTAATCATATCTCGATTTGGGGCAATTTCTGTCTGTTCTGTACAGCTGCTACTGATGACTTACGAACGAGGTAGACATGAATGAAAATCGATGAATTTTATATGGCATAGACACACCGGGATGAGTGAGTATCACATCGAGAGTTAGCTAAGCGGAGACATACACAGACGAAGAAAGGAGAGAACATGATACATGTATATCATAGAACAACAGAAGTCGAAGAGAAAACGAAATTAGCAGGATCAAAACATAATGCGAGCAGAACAGAACAGTTGCTGAGGGATATAGAGGATATACTAATTAAGCAGGCATAAGATATGCGGCTGATCGAGATGAGATGAGGGTTCGCTGTGCGCGAACTTTAGTTATAATCGGTGGTGTTTTATTTCTTGCCGTAGGCACGGTCAATGTCGTCCTGGAAGCGGTTGAGGATCTTCTTGCGCTGGAGCTTTTGAGCGGCGGTCATGAAGCCCTGTGATTAATTAGTATACTGTTCAATGGAAGCGAAGGTATGTATTACTTACATTCTGAGGGGTCCACTCCTCGTCGGAGAGGACAACACCGTTGATGATCTCAATACCCTTCAGACCACCGGCCTTACCGGCGGTCTGGAGCTGCTTGAGGACAATAGACTTCAGCTTCTCGTTGTGGACGAGAGACTCCAGAGAGTCGCCCTCAATACCGTTGTCGTTGGCCAACTTCTTCAGGGTGGCTTCGACAGGGACAATGATAGCAACGGGCTTGTCCTGATCTTGGGCGGCGTAGACGCAGATGTTGCCGACGACGGGGGAAGAGCGATAGATAGACTCGAGCTTCTCCAGAGCAATGTATTCACCGTTGAGAGTCTTGACGAGGTTCTTCTTGCGGTCGATGATCTTGAGATGGCCAAGGTTGTCGAACTCGCCAATGTCACCGGTCTTGAACCATCCATCATCGGTGTAGGCCTCCTTGGTCTCCTCCTCGTTCTGCCAGTAGTTGCTGCTGACACTGCCTCCGCGAATGTAGATTTCTCCCTGAGGGGGAGTGTTCTTCGTGAAGTAGCCAGCATCCGGGAAGTCAACAAGCTTAACCTCGATAGAGGCGGGGATTTCACCGAGCGCGTCAGGGTTCCAGGCCATCGGGTCGTTCAGGGCACCCATGGCGGAGGTTTCGGTCAGACCGTAGCCGCTGATCATGGGGGCAACGGCCATGGACAGGAACTTTTGCGTGTCCTTGGAGACCGGACCACCACCGTTCATCATAATCCGTAGCCGACCGCCAGTAGCTTCCTTGAGCTTGCGGAAGGCCACAGAGTCCAGGAACCAGGCTCCCGTGTCAGCGCCGGGGAATCCAGCAGTCATGAGGAAGTTCTTGGCAGACATGGCACCCCAGAAGATGCTCTTGATGAGGAAGTTGTTCTTGTTCAGGTTGTTGAGCACACCCTTCTTCACGGACTCCCACACAGCCGGAACACCGACCAGGATGGTGGGCTTGAATTCGCGGATATCACCCTTGCAGTTGCGCATGGAAGCGTCAGACAAGGTGCGAGGGTTGCCGTAACCCATGGTACCACCCCAGAAAAGACAGAGGTTCTCGAACATGAATTCCAGGATGTGCGCTTGGGGAAGGTAGGTGAGGAGAGCATCCGAGGGACCGATGTAAGGGCCGACAATCTCGTGGATACCGGCAGCTAGGTAGGAAGTTGGAGTTAGCGGCGACTGGCCAAGGGCATTCCGAGTAGCAACTTACTTGCGGCAATAACGTTCGCATGCGTCAGAGAGACACCCTTCGGGGGGCCGGTAGAACCGGAGGTGTACATGATACAGCAAAGGTCTTCAGGAGCCGGGGGGACGGGATCAACGGGGTTCTCTTCACCCAGCTTCCGCAGCTCCTCGAGACTCATGACGTTCAGGTAGTCATACTCGGACTTGAGACGGTCCAGGTGTTCCTTCTTGGACTCCTGGTCGGTGTTGTAGATGACATGCTTGATGGACTTGACATCCTTCAGAACGTTGGCCACGGAGGGAATGAGAACGGGATCGCAGAAGATGGCGGCACTGGATGTCTGGACCAAAGAGTGCTTCAATCCCTCCTCACCCAGGGTATCATATGCGGTGACAATGGTCAGGGACTGAGATGCGGAACCTGTTCACAAGTATTGGAATTAGTTGCCGACCAATGAGTCAAGGTAGATGTTTGGGCACAAACCGTGTGACATGGCCAGCCAATGTGCACTGCGGAAAAAGAAAAAGACGCACCGTCAGCATCCTCATGTATTTCGGTAAAGCTCAACTGCAGACTCACCTAGTTGCGCCGTAAAGGTGGATCTTGTCGGGCTTCTCCAAACCGAGCTTTCGCAATCCACAGCCGAGCTCCAGGGCCAGCTTCTCGTATTCGACAAAGCTCTTGTAGCTGTAGCCGCTCATCTCAAAGTAGGTCCACTGCTTGTCGACCTCCTTCTCGACCCCATCAACAATCTTCTTGACCTTCTTGTTCTCGACATGGGTCTTGACCAAGTGACGAGTTCCGACCGCCTTCGCATTGCCGTAAACACGCGCGGAGCGGCGGAAGACATCGTAGGTGGTTCCGACATCCTCAGCCGGGCGAAGGATGAGGCCATCCTTGGCGGCGGGCAGTCGACGAGGAATGGTCTCGCCCTCAACCGGCTCGTATCCAGGAGCCTCTATGGAGAACGGAGGCTTCTTGTACATGCGCGGTTGGATGCGAAGCTCCTGGAGCTCCTTCTTGGACATCGGCATCTTGGTGGGAGAAGGGTTCTAGACGGAGGGAACGGGAAGACAGGATCTGTAGGGAACTTGGTCTGTCCAACAAAGAATGGGGTGTGGTGGTCAGTCGATGTTGGAGAATTTAGGTTCGATCTGAACGAATACGGCAATGGAAAAAGCAACAGCACAGAGAGACGGGAACCGGAGGAAGAGGGACGGAGCGCAGAACTCAAAAGACTCACGGGAGTGCAGAACCGCACTGACGGACTGCAAACCGGGGGATGAGATTGCAGGTGGAGCCTTTGGCAAGAAATACAAGAAGCCTTCCAAGGCGGGCGAGATTGCGGGGAGAAAATACGGGCGGTAGATGGTAAGTGACCCGGATGAGATGGGGGTAAAGAGGGGAGAGAAGAGGAGGGGGAAATTAGGAATGGAAGCTGGAGAAGAGGAGGAGGTAGTGGAGGAGGAGAAGTAGCAACAGCACCAGAAGAGGAGATGATGATGAAGCTGCAGATCGGAAATGAAGTCAGAGCGAGAGAGAGAGTATTTGTTGTGGCTGGACGGGAGGTCAAGGCGGTCCCCCAAGTTAAGTTGCTTTCTGGCTCGTCCGCCACCTCCGGCTACAATGACGGATGGGTCAAAGTCCCTTTTTGCGATCCTTCTTCTTCCCCTGCACATCGTGTTCCTGGTTCTATTATATGGTCTGGTTTTACTGGCTAGTCGACTGATTTCTCCGCTCTCGCAATGCGCTACCATGGTTGCGATCGTGACAACGCTCTCCCCTTGAGGCCACGACTACTGTACCAGTAGTACCTCCTTTACTACTAGGCTCATGCATCGTCTAGATCGGTCGGGACTCTGAATGCAGCATCAGAAAGTACTAGCCGCGGTCCAGCACAGCCGACAGCTTCAAGGTTCTGACACACACGGGGAGAGCAGAGGATCATGGGGACAGATACAGACACAAACACAAACTATGGAGCTTGTCAAGCTGCCCCGACATGACAGCAGTACAGTAAGCAGACTAGATCACTACGTACCTATAGCCAAGGAGAGATATATGAACTAATTGAATCCACATTTCCAGAGATTCCCGCCCAGATGACGGCATAAGAAGCCTCTAGAGTCCAAGGGATTCGCCGTTCATGATTCAAGAAAAGAGATTGGAAAGTCTCGGTCGCAGGTAAGCCCAGTTCCGCTTTTGTTGGGATTCCCACCGTCGATAGCTATCTAGGACGTATTCAGGCACCAGACATTCAGTCCAAAGACTATTGGCAATTAACTTTGTCAAGTTCTACTGCAGACACACACTCCCACGACCTCCTTCATCCACTTATGCATCAACCCCCTTATGCAGTCGCAGTATACATGAAGAACGTTTTAAGGATCTCTGCGGTGTGACTGTGAGACCCCCTTCCCGCCAACCAATCAGAATGCCAGCCGTTATAATGCTGGAAAACTTCCCGTTGGTCAGAACCAGCGCAAGTTCAGTATCATGGCAATTTCTTCATCCATTGCAAGCCTTTGTTGCAGTCAAAACTCCAATTCTCCCCTTCTCATACCCTGGTTAATCTTCGTTGTACTACGCCCGCCACTGCAGATGAAACTCCGATTGACAGACTTCATGACTAAGTACTACTGACTGACCAGAACAGCCAATATCAGAAGCAAACAGGCCTACCCTAAGTGGGAGTTGAAACACATACCCTCTGTATACCTAGTAGACACTAGACAGACAGACAGACATATCCTATTCCAAGAAACCATGGACCTACTCACAAACTTCCTCGCCACCATCGGCGAAGAAGTCGAAGACGCAGAAGAGGGTATGTTCCCATGCTCGATTGCAATATCATCCATCATCACCACCCATAAGCGTGTATACCTATATAAGCCACTATAAACCCTGTACACCACACATAATAACCATTGAAACCAAACCCATTTTCAACCAAATAGAATCCTTCCTCCTCTTCTCCCAAGACATCCCCTCCGCCAACCTAGGGTTCGTCGACTCCCGCGCCACAACCATCGACCTGACCATCCACGACCAAGACTATACCATCCACCAATCTCCGACTCTGCTATCATCTTCCAGAGCAGGCGGTACAACTGGTGCAGGTGAGCCTTTACCATAACCCTACCTCATCATCATCATCGTCGTCGTCGTCGTCGTCGTTGTCGTCGTTGTCATTATCATCACAATAATGCCCTGAAAAACCAACCAATTGCCCAATCTAATATAATATAATATACAACAGTCCTCTGGAAAATCACCCCCCTCATCGCAGAATGGCTCTCCAACAACAACAACAACAACAACAACAACAACAACAACACCACCACCACCACCACCACCAAGGATAGCAACAACCCCCTCTGGACACACAACATCCTAACACCGACCTCCACCATCGTCGAACTAGGCAGCGGCATTTCCGCCCTCCTAGCCCTATCCCTCTCACCAAAGATATCTCACTACATCGCCACAGACCAGGAATACGTGCAGAGATTGTTTCGACAGAATCTGGATGAGAATGCCAGCACCATTACTTCTACCTCTACCGGTGGAGGTAGTAGTAAATCTTCCAGGTCGGGGAAGAAGTCCAGCAGGGCGTCAGCATCTTCATCTTCTGCGGCAGCTCGGAAATCCCACCAGGGACAAGCGACTGGAACTGGGAATGTGATCTTCACATCCCTAGATTGGGAATTAGATGTTGCGGGGTCACTGAAGGAGGGGTTGGGGTTGTGCACTACTGTGGATGATAGTGGAGAGGAGGATAAAGGTTTCGACGTGGTGGTGTCATGCGACTGTATCTACAACGATGCGTTGGTAGCGCCGTTTGTGCGCACGTGTGCGGATTTGTGTCGCTTGAGGCCGGTGTATACTCCCCCTGGTAGTGGTGGCGGTAGTAGTAGTAGTAGGAGTATTGATGAGGGGGGTTCTAGTGGGACAGGAAGGGGGGGGAGGACGCCGACGGTGTGTGTGATTGCGCAGCAGCAGCGGTCACCGGAGGTGTTTGAGGCGTGGTTACGGGAGACGTTGAGGGTGTTTCGCGTGTGGAGGGTGAGTGATGAGATGTTGGGGGAGAAGTTGATGTCTGGGAGTGGGTATTTGGTGCATGTTTTGGTTTTGAGGTAGATCTAGACTGGAGATGGACTGAATGATATATGTCTTTTGATTGATTATGGACATGGCCTGAACTGTGGAATTCTCAAATGAGAGACTGGTGTCGTCTCTCAACTGCATCTTTCCGGCCAGAAGCTAAACAGCTATGCATGTATAAACATCCCAAAGCAGTATATGGACATTCTTGTGGGAAACAAGAGCAAGAAAATAAACAGACACAATAACTGTGCACCCGGGTTTTCAAGAGATCATCTTTGACTGGGGATTATAAAGGGTATAGAATGTACTAGTGATTGGAGGCATAGGGATGGATGGGCATGTGTAGAAGAGCAGAATCCCCATCAATCCAAGCATACATGGAAAGAGGGTCAATCATTGCGACAAGAGTAAGACATTACATTATTAATGAACGTGCACGCAAGGCCTCCCACAAATAGAAAAGAGGGTATTGACGCAAGAGCTGCTGCATATGAACAGAAACAGAAAAGCATGCTCGGACTATGCAAGGTGATAAAAATGCAAGTTTTTGCCTGGTCACAGGCCAACGCAATGAAAATAACCAGTAATTATGATGTATTTGTATATATTACTTTGCCTCGGTTGTGTCTTTAGGGTCAGTATTCTCTTTCTCGGTCTCATGTGGCCGAGGGAACTCGGCCTCGTCCTTGATCGAGGGCTTTTGATCCGGGGACGCCTGGATTGGTGCCTCAGCCGGCCGAGGCGGGATTGAGCTTAGTCGCCCCCGGGGTTCATCCTCCGGGTCGCGATCGATAATGGACGAGATGGATTGCTTAGTTGAGCCGTTCATTCTCGGCACTGGTATTTGCTCCGGCGCCGGAGGCATGGTCGCCGGCGGCGCAGGCAGTGTCCTATCTGAGACCTCCGTTTTCACAGGGACCTCCCGACTCTCCTCCTCATCTGATGCAGAAGAATATTCCATCTCCTGCTGATATCCCTCGCCATCCGCAGGACCCGATTCCAGGCGACTTTCTTCAGTAGATGCCCGGTTCACGGTAGCCACGGGTGGCAGCGGAGCGTTAGGATCAAACACTATACCGCACACTTCAAGCGCCCGGGATTGACTGCCCAGGCTACGATCCTTGTGCTTTTTGGTCAAATGGCACATGAAGCCATGCAAGGTCACGAAGTCGGCCTTGCCGCAGCCCGTAACAGGGCATGTGAGATACACCAAGCTGCCATCCGACGGCCGCTTCCAGAGCGCCCGTCCAGAAGGGTCATGCGCGGCCGGACGTCCATGACGCTCCCCCCAAGCTTCAACGTTCTTTATGGTATATTTTTGTTTCCGTCTGATTGACGTGGCACCGGTAGGATCATGGTGAATGTGTTGCGGGGGAGGATGGGGCGGTGCCGCTTGTGCTGGCGGGGGAATTGGACGAGGCTCCGGAGGGCTCTGTTGCTTGAAGAATGCAAGGGTGGTCGCTGCATTGGTTTCCGATAATCGGCGAGGCGGCGTTGGTCGAAGCGGCGGAGAGTCCAGGCTTGCATTAAATCCCAGTCCCATTGACTCCCGCTTAATTCGTTTCCGTTGCCTACGCAGTTCCTGATTTGTAGGCAAAAGAGTTCATGTCAGATTTGAAACGGTGGGGAAATTTTATATCACAACCTAATAACCATACCTCTTCTTCTGCTTCCGCATTTTCAGTCATCCTACGAAACTCCTCGTCCTCTCGCTTCCGGATGGCGAGAAGATGACTACGGGCCGCCATGCGAGCCGCCTCTTCATGTTCCAGTTGCCTGAGGCGAGCCTCAATATGATCTATCTGAAATGGTTGACCCGGCGGACCAGGTGCAGGCGGACCCTGTTCCTGCAGTGGAGGGGGGTGAAAAGGACGAAATTGATGATGGGCAGGCATCATATGTTCTGGAGGGATTGGTTGCGGCGGATTCATTGCGATTGGGTGGAAACGGGGGAGGCTCATAGTGTTGACATGATGTCCGGGGGCACCTCCGTTCATGCCATTCTCGTGCACGGGTGCTACAGGAGGTGCTGCAACTGTCATGGTAGAGATGACTGAAGAAGAGAAATCCAGTCAGAGAATTAGTTGAGCCAATCTACCACTTTTGAGTTCTGGCATGCACATGGAAACTTTGTTGGAGAGTGCAGATGATATGACTCGGAGGAGGGGGGGATGGAGCGGAAGAAAAAGCAGCAGGAAATGAGATCTGAGGAATGGCTGAATAAGATGTAGAGGGGAGAGGGAGAGAGAGAGAGGAACGAAGGAGTACAAAGTGTGTAAGGCAGGGTGAGAAAGGGAGATGCGAGAGGGAGTCGAAGGAGAGAGGACAAAAAAGGGAAGAAGTTTATGACTGGATGATAAGAAGAGGATACAATGGGCTAGTTGGCAGAGGGAGAAAGAGGCCAAGGCTTCGTGGAGAAGGACCAGAATGCGTGGCAGATGTAGAGTTTGGGGTATTGACGAGAGCAAGTAGCAAAAGATAAAGAGAGGGACTTACACTTGCAGCAAATAATCAGAAGAATAGAATGTCAAACGCAGCCAAGGACTACTTCCACCAAGCAGAGAAGAAAAAGAGGCCGCTAGTGCGATGCACCTTGCCCGTTTTTTTGTTTTCTCTCACCAGGAAATTTCCCGCGGCTTTTCCCTCGAATGTTCGGTTGAGATGGTTGTCAACCCACTAGAGTTGAGCGACAAATGCAGAGTGGTTAACGGCTAAGCAAGGGATCCAATGGATTGAAGGAGGAAAGCAGGCAAGACTGTCACAGTTGGTGCCTGTTTGTTGAGAAGCGCGCGCGCAAAAGAGATAGTTCTAGCGGGCAGCGATCCTAATGGAAGGTTTGCATGAAAGTTTAAACCAAGGGGGGAAAAAAAATAAAGGGAAAAGAAAAAAAAAGAAGAAGAGTAAATGTAAATAGAGTAAAAGGGAAAGGGAAAAAGAAAAAAGGAAACAAAAAATAATAAATTTAAAAAGAAAAGCAAGAGAAGGGGGGAGAGGGAGAGAAAGAGAGAGCAGCAGGAATACTAATCACAGAAGAGCGAGCGAGGGCGAGAGCAAGATTGGAACAATACTGGTCAAAGTAATTAAACCAGATCGAATGGGACAGCTCTAGACAACCACTAGAGAGGTACGCTAGCAGCTAATAAAACTAGTCAGTAGATAGTAAGTAGTGATTTTACGGTCAGTTGGACCTTGGAAACAAACAAGTCCATGGATAAAGTCTGGGACCTGCAACAGCACTAGTGAGCTCCAGTGTCAGATGTAGTAATAATTGACAATAATGCCCTTAGTACGATGTAGTACAGACTGCACAACTTGTCTGGTTCATTGCCCGTTTCTGCAACCTGAATGGAATTCCGACTTGTGGGATGGCCGATTCAGATCCATTTTCTTTTCTGTTTATTGTTTTGCTTCTCTCTTTTTCTATCATAACTTCGACAATCTCATTTCATTCCTTTTCTTTTCTTTTTCGTTCCCATTAATTTATTTGTTCATTTATTCTTCTATCTTAAATTAAATTAACATCCTGCTTGAGATAAATTGATAGATCGATCTCAGATTATTAGTACCAAAAGTAGGCCCAGTGGTGGTAGTGGTCTTCGCGCCATCCCTGAAAATGAACCATGAGCATCATTGTAATTACTCAACTCACTTTCTACCCTCACTGGACTGATTATTTCTGTGCCAAAATCCTTCAGTCTCCCCCGAAAATCATGCCTCTGTGTTGTACACTAGCCTGCCCCTCCGATAGAAATCCACTACTGTCACACTAGTGACAAACACAAACCAACCCAAGTAATCTATATTAAATTCTATTATTTATCGGATCCCCCCCGGGTCTATCTGGGATCTGAGATGTGTACTTTTTAGTAGTGTTATTCTGCCGGAGCAGAAGCAAAAACCATCGGTTTAGACCAGGGTCGATATGTACCATGACCATAAAGGTAATGCGCCAACATATTAACTTTGACCTGATCTCAACAATTGATAAAGAAACCTGGATGATTGCATATATTGTAGAAGTATTTTTTTTTATCTACTAGGAAATTGTCGATTTAATGTACCAAAAGCATTCTGTGGCCTTTTTGTGTCATCGGTCCAAGAAACAGTCGTAAAATATTTTTTTTCCTCATCCCCTTTCTAGTCCCCTTCGTTCACTTCCAGTTTTGTCTGGCTGGAGTTGGTAATGTTTATTTTTAGCTACTAAAGGGAGTGACCAATGAGGACCGGCTGATCTACTACTTGTTTGTAACACAATTTAATGAGAAGGAAAGTAGAAGATCATGGAAGATCGGGGGTTTTGTGCTCATGGCCAGAGTGGATTACAAGGGTATTACAGCGTGTCAATGTTATCAATTTTTTTACTACTATTTCGCACTGACGAAAGCCGGAGTTCCCCAACCAGCTACGTAGACAAATAGACAGGGGGGAAGTTAATTGGAAAGAGCAATGAGAATGGTGGGAAAGAAGAGAAAGGTCCCCGCCCTGAATACGGGAGAAACTGAAGGGGAGAGGAGGACACGGGTTGGGAAAGGGCAAAGTTTGGTTCGCTGGGTTGAGTGTTCCAAGGGGCAAATGTGAAGGAAAGTGGGAAGATACCCGCCTTTCCACTGGTAAAAGACACACACACACACACACACACACACACACACACACACACACACACACACACACACACACACACACACACACAAACAACCCAGCTAACTAACTAACTGTGGATTCCTGTGGGATTGGATCCATGAGGGCCAGCCAGGGCAGTTCAAGTCCTTCATCCACACTACCACAGTAGTAGTAGTAGTAGTAGTAGTAGTAGTAGTAGTAGTAGTAGTAGTAGTAGTAGTAGTAGTAGTAGTAGTAGTAGTAGTAGTAGTAGTAGTAG